>NW_015505625.1:267523-298768 GCF_001515645.1 Sinocyclocheilus grahami
CCAAACAAAGTAGTTTCGCTTTCACAACGAATCACACAGCGTCTTCACGACATGGCGGCAGCGGCAACAACAACAATACTACAGTGAGAATAAAAGTTACGGCTTCTTTCTTTGCGTGAACATTTGGGCGGCGTTATGCAAATCTTATGCAAATCGTGACGTAGACATGTGGGGGCGTGTTAGAACGAGCCGTTTTAGGTAGGTGTGGCTGACTCTTAACTTTTATAAAGAATATCTCTTTGGATTTGAGACTTTAGTCTTTGCAACTTTACAGATCTTCTTTATGCACCAAGAGCTTGTAACACTCCAAAGAGAAAGGAAAAATTGAAATCGCATCATATGACCCCTTTAAATGTTTTGAGTAACAAGGTAGTGATTAGACGATGATCTTCAAATTATTTATGGAAGGTGTGACTCAATTGACCCATCATAAGGACCTGGACCCCCTTAGTTACTGTTGCTATGTCCAACAAGCCATGATACTCTCAAAAATACATTGAGGAGCACAGAGGACACTAACAACGTGCCAACAGATAAGAGAGAGCAGGTTACTTTTGCTATAAACAAAGTCTCAGGTTTCAAATTTTGTCATTTTTAAGAAATTCTAACAATAAATACAGTTTTACAGCTCTTATATCTAATGTGTCGCGACAGATCGCTGTAGTGCCTCAGTTCAAGTGGCACATGAACCCATCATCTCTTCCTCTTTACTAGTTATAGCATGAAATAAACATGAATGAACATCAGAAGGTGTCTTGGTTCAACCGCGGAAACACATCAAAACACAATTTTTTAAGTCCAAGTCCACCAACATTTATCTACTCTCCTGTGGTTTGTTTGTCGGACAAAATGGCAAATATTTTGTGTTACGATTGGTCAGATTGCCAGTCAAACTCCTGGCTAAGGGTGAACTCGACTGACCAAATTTTTACAGATGAATGTCATAGTAGTACTGCTAATGTTTAGATAATAAGAAGAAGAAAAAGATGATGATGAAGAAGCAGCATTAGGTGACAATATATAATAATATTATATATTATAATTATTATCATCATATTTATTAATAAAATAATAATGATAATAATAATGATAATAAGTAGTATTAGTACAGTGAATCTATTTTCCCACCTAGTTATTAATAATAATAACATAATAATAATGTAGTAACAATGTAACAAGACAAAGAAAAATAGAGCTATTATTATTTTTGTGGATACAAAAAAGAAAAAAGTACAGTAAATGACTGGTCATATGATAATTCCAGAAACTATGAGGACCCGTCTGATATAGAATGAAAATGATAATTGATGTGGAGTCTTCATTTTCAATTGTACATCAATTTTAACATGTAGCTGAAAGTATAATTAATTAAATTATGTGTAAACCTTGAATGAGAAACTTAGGAGACTTAAGGAGAAATTTACTTAGGGCACCTATCAAGGGGTAAGGTGATTCTTACCTGTGTTATTATTTGTGGCTGGGTAGTCAGCTGCCTGCATACTGCCCTTGCAGTAATGCTTTTGACTGCAGCTTTAACCAGTCCGGTAGAAAGAGCGTTGCTGTGTGACCTCCATTTTGGATCCTCCGGTTCAGCTTGTGTGTGACAGTTACTCTATAAACCCTCTGGGCAAGGAAGTGCTGGATTGTTAAATGACTAGTTAAAAAAAACTCACTGTGGTAAAAATGCTTGCTAAACAAGGGATCCTATCCTCCAAGCCATGGATATGCAGCCATTGCCAACTGTGCAAAGTTTCACTCTAGAGCTTGGAAGTGTTCGAACTGTCTTTCTTTCCACTTTTCAGGCTTGGCATGTGAGTGACACAGATGCCCATAGGCACCGTCATAGCCAGTGTGCCAGGGGTGTCATCCTTCTTTAGGAGTGCTGGAGTTTCATCTTAGGAGAAACTGTGGAGAAAAGAGAAAAGGAGAAAACTGGTTAACACGATTATACTTGAACAAGTGATTCCCGTTCCCCTTGGCTGGTTCATTTCGGAAGAGAGCCATATGGAAGGCTGCACTGGAGAAACAACCTTCTTTATTTGTTCAGATGCAAAAACACAGCAGGGTGGCACTTTGAAGGCTGGAGATAAATATAACTGGGGGTGGCGTGCACACCTCTGAAAGTAAAATTATCTCCACTTCAAACACAACGGGGAGAAGAGAAGGCCGCTCAACAAGAAAAGGCAAACGAAACTTTGTTAGCAAAAAGTACAAATGTGTAGCAAAAAGACAAAGCAAATAATATGGATATGTGTAGGTCAGCTCTGCACAGGGCAGTCTGGATTTGCTGGCTCTAATCCATCAATGCACCATGTGACAGTCAAGCCGTTAGGAACTAGAGACTCTATAGACATCTATGGTAGAGGTCTGCATGGACGTTATATTGACCCTAAAGTCTAGGGATATTTTCAAAATTGGATGCCTTAAAAGGGAGGATCTAATGCTATTTCATGCTTTCTGAGTTATTTACAAAATTTTAAAAAGTTGAATTCCCATGCTAAACATGGCCAAAGTTTCAAAAAACAATTTGGACACATGACAGAGTATTTCTGTGCCAAATACACTCCTGGGTTCGTACAAGTTTCGGAAAGTGTGTTTGTTTGTTCCCATCATTTTGGTGATGAATGTTTTATAAACTAGGCCCAGTTTGATGCTGGATTTGCACATCGTTTGAAACTGAAAGATGGAGCGGTCCCAGCAATAAAAGGACCCGGTCATGATTCGGAACTGCAGGCGATAAGTGAAACGGCATTCAATTTCTGTGTTTTGTTGGCAATCGGCGCGCAAGTGCTCTTGATTCTTTAGCTCCGCCCACGGCACACCTCCAGGAGCTCGGCTGCTTTCGGAGAGAATCGTAAAGCTGTATCTTTCTTTTATAAATATGATCAAACTAAAGACTCTTTGGAGATATGACAGAAGCAATCCTACTCTATAGGTACTCAAGGTTAACATGAGATTGAGCTAAACTATGTGTTCTGTCCCCTTTAACGACTAGTTGGTTTAAGGTTCAATCCACCCCGACTGGACATGTTTCATAAGGTGCATTCTGACATTCAGAAACAGCTTAGATGAAGCACAATAGAATGGAAGTGGAAGTATTTAAAAGTTGGACTATTTTTAACCTGACATATTGTCTTAAACGTGCAAACCTTATGGATGCACAAAAGCAGCACGAGAAGCAAAGCAATGGACAAAGACATCTATCTGAATGCGGAGGGCTGTGGCAATAATAAAAGCAATGTGAAAAGGCTGAAACCAGGCCATAAAAAAGGCTCTGTGACCTGACTGACCAAATCAGTGCTGTCAAAGTTTAACACCGTCTTCCAATAGTCCAACCTTTACAAATGCACCTCAAGACCTCTGCATTCTGTTCCATTCTGCTACACTCAGTCCAAATGTTTTCAAACTGAAGAACTATGTGAACGCTCATTAAAAAAAGATGTCTGCTTGCTGTCTGGTGAACATGACCCTAAGGCTGCAAAATTATACAAAGCTCAGGGTTGAGAAAACCGACTGGTTTTAAAAAATATTTAGGTTTTTACATCTCTGAACAGGAGACCGACTACTAATTTGTTTACGCAGATTGGCACAGACAGTGTGTTTAACTGTCTAATTTGAACAACAGTGGAGTTGGAGATCGATAAGGATGTGGAAGAAGGAGTGTGAGTGAAGTTTTCTTTTTGTCCCTAGGACAGAGTTTGTTCATTGTTTGACTGACAGCTCCGATATCAGCCAGCATAAACAAGCCAAGACGCTCCCTCGCTCCTCTCCTTCTTCTTGAGGACAATTCCTCCTTGTGTCAGCATTCTATGTGACGGATATCTCTCTGGAGATCGGCCAGTGAGCCGCGGCGCGCTGTGATGAACTGAAAATGGAAGATAGGGCCTCAGAGCAACAACTGCAGTGGATATAGAGTAATGCAAAGGACTGATCTGCATAATTTCTGCTACTTACTGTTTCAAGTGACTCTGGTACTTTCTAAAACTTTTTTGAGAAGCTGACACCATCCGGAAATCCTTGTACAGAAAAACGAGGTATTTCACTTTGCAGCACACAAATCATTCATATCAGTACATCTGACCACCGATCTGTTCTACAGGCCACGTCTTGTTCCTCGAAACTAGAAAAGATCCACTATAAGGTATAGAGACAGATAGGAGGAAATGAGACGTGCTGAGAATAAGCAGCATACTGTATGACGAGCAATGAATGCATTACAGCTCTGAGTGCAAATGAGAAAAGTATGGGGCCAAGTATCGAACCCTGTGGTACCCCAAAGCTGAAGATTCAACAATTGTTGTAAAGTTGGTCCATCTTCCATGACATGACAGACTCCCATAGTACATATTTATTGTTCTTGTTTGGTATTGGCTAAACGTACTGTGCGAGTCTGGCATGTCATGGAAGATTTTCCAATTTTACAACCATTGCTGCCTGCACATGCACACCACAACCTATAAAACACAAGTTCTCCTAGACGCACACCTAAACCCCACTTCACTGCAATTTTATGTTATTACATAGACATACGAGCACTTCACTAGCAGCATACTGCTCACACCTCAGCTGGGAGCTGATGAAGAACATAAATTGAGAGTGAGGAGCCTAACTGTGTTTACAAGATTAAACTCTGTTCTTTCTTGTGTCTGAAGAGAGTGTAATCAGAGGAGTTCCCACCACTGCATTGCCTGTGTGCTGTTGCTATGGCCTTTCACTCTCATTAGGCAGGAATGAACTTGCCGGAATTTACAGAGACTTATTTGCCTACAAATGATCTTTCAGTTTCACTATGTCCCCCTATGACCCAAGCCGACTGAGAATCCCTAACCCTAATTCCTGACCCTAATCTTAATCTTAGATTTGTCTCTGGCAACACTTAGGATAACCTCCTCACTCACAGTCCCAACACTTTATGTAACCAGCTGTCTTAGTCATTAGGCAGGAATGAACTTGCCGGAATTTACAGAGACTTATTTGCCTACAAATGATTTTCAGTTTCACTATGTCCCCCTATGACCCAAGCCGACTGAGAATCCCTAACCCTAATTCCTGACCCTAATCTTAATCTTAGATTTGTCTCTGGCAACACTTAGGATAACCTCCTCACTCACAGTCCCAACACTTTATGTAACCAGCTGTCTTATGTAACCACACATACTCAACAGCCAGTGTGCGAATTATACAATGAATTTCAGAAAAGTCAACTTTTTAAAAGCTAGATTTCAGGACACAATTTATTGATGTATTACACGTCTCATGCAACCCAAATTGCCTTCTGCACCCACACCAAACATCAATCTTGAGGACTTTTTTTTTTTTTTTTTTTAAATAAAACACTTTTCATGTTACTTTTTATATAATCATAATCCAAAAAAATTAAAGACCAATAGTTTCCAACTACAAAGGGGGCATCATTTCGTCTCCCTGAGGGCACCAAGCAGCGATTTTTACTGAGGATGACCTTCCATCTAGCTTATTTGGCACCAGGTGAAAATTCACCCTTTAAATAAATTGTAACCTAACTTTTTTTGGTTATAGAAAAATGTGGACATTTGGAACACTCCTAAAACATTCTTTTTGTAATATAAAGAAAAAATGTTTAGTTTTGCTTTCATCACCTCACCTATAGGCTTTAAGTAGGTGGGTCAAACCACCCCAATTCACACCCAATTTAACAGCCTTTAAGTAACTGCCATCAGCATAAAAAAGAATAGAGACTGTTATAAGCACTCATGCTGTTCAGCCAATATTTGGCATAGTTCCTGTTTTTGGCGTAGGAGTGCCCACGTAATAACCCAGCAAGAATATTTGATGAATCTTTTACCTTACATAAGGTCCCAAAACCCATCATCGTCTCCCTATCTGCTCTCCCATGAAGGATTTCCTTCTCACTTCCCCTTCATTCTGTTGTTCTTTATTATAAGGAGCTGTGAATCAGCCGGATGTGCCAACCTCAGATTTGATCCTCTCAGGCATATTCTGCCACCTAAACAGTGCTCATACACAAACTGATACAAACACAAACCTGCAGATAACCAGCAGGACCTATTTATAAAGCATCCACCTACTCTCAGACTATAATTTTTAATATTTATCTTTTTTTACCACTTGGCCATCCTGAACTGGACAGACACTCATACACACCTGTTGTCCTCAGCGACCACTGATTCATTACAATCCTGCCATGCACCCAGTGTGACACAAGCCTTTTGCCTTCTCCATTAGATGAGTCACAGCTCAATTAAACCTCCCCTGCCAGACAGACACACACACAATTGAAGCAGACGCTCAGGAGGGTGGCACTGGCTATAGCAGGCCTGGCCTCAGGCAAATGTCTCTTCCAGACTTTTGACTATCACCATAAAGTCAGGTCCACTTTGCAGCTTTTTCTGGCCGAGAATTGCCCAAACACGCATGATGTAACAAAGCGGCAAGCAATAAATATAAATCCAGGGCTCGCTGGGGTGAGTGTTTCACTCACATTTGCAATTAAAAATAGATGCATGCGAACTGTAAAACATATTTAGCAGCACGTGTGTGAATAAAAAAGCTCCTGCAGGTCCTTAAAAAGGGGGAAAAAACAGTTTTATGAAATTTAAGGTCATAAAAACTCTTGAATATATCTTAAATGGTATAACAATCATTTTAAGAGGTCTTAAATTTGGGGATAGACAAACAGGAATTATGATACAGCCTAATGTGATAAACTTCAAAAGTCTATGACTTAATTAAGAAAACATGAGCGCTGCACTTTTCAAAGTAAAAAACGCAGCACTGTTGCACATTTTACAGGCTCACGGTTTCAGAGCGGTTCACAAATCAATGAAAACAGCGTATTTACGCCAATAGACTGCTGGTCATGAATTGTTACTTTATAATCTTTCAACCGAAATACATTGTAGATGGTTGTAAGAGTGCATATTGTATCTCCCTCCTCTATTTGAATGAGCAGTCAGCAACAGTAAAGAATAAACATATCAAAATAAGAGTCCCGGTGTACTTCAGATTTGTCCCGCATTATGCATAATGTTTTGTTGTCATTGTTTCTTGGTTATTATTTGTATTTTGGTTACACAAAAAAACGGTATCTGGCATTTATATCAAAATAAGCTCTTGTAGTTTTTGTCTAAGATGCTATGTCACAGGGAGGGAAAGACTAATAACATTATTTAATACATATATTAAATATATCGATTTTACTAACATCGGCACAATAATCTGTTTCAGTGAAATCTCACTGCTCCAAAAACGCTCATTGTAGCAGCACAGTATCTTGTAAACGCATTTGTTTCCAAGTAAAAGCCTGTGCCCTCTGACCCCAGGAACTGGGGAAGCAAAGCCAGCCAATCAGAACGCAGCTTGAGATTTTACCAAGTGCTTGCCATTTTTATGGCTGATACTCATCAGAGGATGTTTCATGTGTGAAACATAAAGCATGAAAAAGACTGACAGTCCCAGAACTGTTGTGTCTGTGCGTGTACTGTCTGTATTTACGTCTTAGATTTCGAATATGTGTATCTTCGTATTGTGCCGGGGTCTCATTATTGTCTGGATGTGTGTGTGCACAGGGGTTCAGGGCTGAGAATGTCTCTGTGGTGCTTGCCTCGTCTGCCAGTCTCAAGATTGATTTATCAAGACACATAGAACGAGGCAACACCCCCCTTACGCCATCTTTCTGTCTCTCTCAAAAAGTCCCAAAAACACCCCCACCCCCGCCACAATCAAATTTTCCCCTCAGACAAGTGCTTTGCAGGCAGCGCTAGACACCGTCTCACACACTCTCATACAGGGTGGGGGCCACTGGGGGGGACTGGCACAGAGGGGAATCATAACACTTGATTGCTAGCGGAGCATGTTGGAGGTAAACAGCAACATTTTCTCTTTTATTTCATTTACGACACAATAAAATATGGAAATAAAAAGCGTGGGAGGATGTGTCTCCCCCTCCCTGTGCAAAAACGTCCGTCTCTCGCCTGCATCATTATCCGTCTGCGTCGTTTTCAATCGGCTGGCGAGACGGAGAGCTCACAGGGGAAAGAAAAGCCAGCAGAACATTTTTAATCTCTGCTGTGTTCCTGAGGAGGAAAAAAAAGGACAAAAAAAAATAGGAATGAAAATGCAGAGACTGAGTGTTGCAGTGTGGGTTGAGTTATGACAGGGGCTTTTTCCTTCACAAAAAAGTACTGTGCCGATATCATAGTTCAGAAAAGTAACAGCATGGTTATCTTGATACATACCATAGTACCCATAATTATTGAACTGGACAAATTGATAGTTTCATTATCAGCGTCGGTTTGGCTGATTAGCAGGAGTGCTCTTTGAATCTTTTCCAAAATCTATTGACAGCCTTTTTAACAACAAAAAAATATTTTTGGTAAATTATTTGGTAAATATTGCTTAAAATAAGTGTTGATTTCATTTTACGTGTATTGTATCTATATTAGTAGGGTCCAAAATAAACACTCTCCAAGTGCCAAATGCAAATAAAAAATTGGCTTAGGTGAATAAATAAGTTGGCTGGTAACTTTATTGGGAACGGAAACAATTTATGATTTAAGTAGAACTGAAGAAAAATATTCTGACCCTCGTTGATGTAAGAGATAAGAGCGTTTCAGGGTTTACAAACAGTCTATCAAATAAAACATATGGAGACACTGACTTTGAAAAAAACTTCCATCAATAAGTTTATCTAGGATATTTAAAGGGCTAGTTCACCCAAAAATGAAAATTCTGTCATTGATTACTCACCCTCGTGTCGTTCCAAACCCATAAGACCTTTGTTCATCTTCGCAAAACAAATTAAGATATTTTTGATGAAATCTGAGAGCTTTCTGACCCTGCATAGACAGCAAGGGAACTGACACATTCAAGGCCCAGAAAGGTAGTAAGGGCATTATTAAAATAGTCCATGTGACATCGGTAGTTCAACCGCAATTTTATGAAGCTACGAGAATATTTTTGTGTGCAAAAATAATTATTTTATTCAGCAATTTCTTCTCTTCCGTGTCAGTCTTTGCCACACGTTCACAAGAGTACCATGATGCATGCGTGTGGTGCTGCTGAGGCAGGAGCCGGCATTGTGACACAGAGCGTTCATCGTCTGTATATTCTGGTTCAAATAAGTAAGGCTATAGGCAAAAAATTGCAAGTCATCCTCTCTGTCAAACGAAGTCATGTTTATGAAGACTGTTTTATGTACAGTGTGCATCTTCTTCTGCTTGTAAACAAGGTGCAGTGTATGCGTCGGGGTACTCTCGTGAATGAGTGTCGAAGACTGACCTGAAGAGAAGAAATGGAATAAAGTCATTATTTTTGTACACAAAAAGTATTCTCATAGCTTTGTAACATTACAGTTGAACCACTGATGTCACATGGACTATTTTAATGATGTCCTTACTACCTTTCTGGGCCTTGAACGTGTCAGTTGTGTTGCTGTCTATGCAGGGACAGAAAGCTCTCGGTTTTCATCAAAAATATCTTACTTTGTGTTCTGAAGATGAACGAAGGTCTTACAGGTTTGGAACAACATGAGGGTGAGTAATTAATGACAGAATTTTCATTTTTGGGTGAACTATCCCTTTAAGTTAAGTTTTTCTCTAGAACTCCATGTAGTGACGTGTGACACTACATTACTCATATTAAAGCACAAAAATATAATGAACAAAAGTCTTGACGTTTTTGTGACAGGTGAGAGACTTTTTTGTAGCGCAGGTCAACACGAACATGAAATGGGAAAAAATGTAAATGATCTTCCACACTGACTGAATCAATAATTTCTTTTGAACCTTGCCTTATACACAGAGACATTGTCATGTTAGAATAGAAAAGGGTCCTGTCCAAACTGTTCAAATTAGTTAAAGTTATAAAATTAGAAGCATGCAATTAAGAACACTAATTGTACTTCAAAAACGCCATGGCATTACAATTGAAAACATGGTTTCACCATCATACTTTTTTGGTAATTTTTTATTAGTGTTATCAAAGTTTGAGAGGTCTGTGAAGGGACTCACAGTCGAAATCTCTCCCATGCCGCAATAAAGAAAATAGGCACAATGTTCCAGAGTGTTGAAATATCAATTATTATAACTCCAGAGGACTTTAAGCTCAAGACGATGAGAGTCAGATCAGTATATCAGGAGCTGAATCAGATACTTTATCTGATACATGCTAATGCAGCCGTTTCAGCTTGATGCCTCATTGAAGATTATATCAGAATGTGCTTGTGTCTAAAGGACAGCTTTTAAAAAAATTAAACAGTGGCTGATATGCGTCTGGTACAGCCAGACAACACGATCTTATATATCTGCAGTAGAAACTCATTCACAGCTCATTGGCTGGTGTTATTGGCTGGAGCAGTGCAGGCCTGGGCTTCATTTCGTCCTTTCTAATTGACCTTCTAATTCTTGCTGACGGAGTTATTTATCAGTTTCTTTCTTAAAGGAATAGTCTACCCAAATATAAAAATTCTCAGTACAAACCCTCTATGACTTCTTTTCACTTGCGGAACACATTGGACTTTTATGGTTTTTAGAGCAAAATATAGTGGTATTAGTAAAAACATCCTATTTTGTGCAAAAAGACAACAGTAACTCAGGTTTGGTTTTGAGTAAATGATGAAAGAATATTCATGTTTGGGTGAGCTACCCCTTAAAATCAATCTCAGAGATAAATACACAAACAACAGCATGATTGTGAGCGTGTTTGTCTGGTGCATGAAGACATGAGGTGTCTGTGACCTTCCTATGACCCCTCAGGTGTCAGCTGAGCATCCGTCTTTGGGGGCCACGAGAAGACAAGAGAGAGCTGGAGAGAGTGCATGGAAAGGGCACAAGCACATTAACGTCTCAGAGTGCCAGACTATAATGAATAAAGGGGGTGATATTAAAAAAAGAGAGAAAAATAGGTGTGAGGATGCCAAGCACATCCGCGATAAACCCTGATAAAGTCAAATGATGTTGGGAACAGAATACTAGTGCAGTGCTTACTTTAAAAACAGTATGTCAAAAACTACGGTTGTCAAATGTTGTCAATAGAATTTTTGTATAAAAATATCTTAACTTATGGCAGTTTGTTAAATACTTACATTAAAAAGAAACAAACATGATATTACTTTTGGTTAATTCGTCACTGGAAACGGAAGGTTGAGCTCATTGTCTAGTGCCCCACGCAGTGCGCTCTGGATGTAAACTGCACAGTGTTTTGCCACATGTTTAGAAGGTCATTTGGTTTTCTGGGCATACTGTGCATGAAATACATGCACAAGTTAAACTGTGTTCAGTACTGAACTGCTTACTGCATTTAATGCACAATGCACAGTGCTTATTATTTAAAACTAGCATGTGAACTAGTATGAAGTAGAGCCCGACCGATATATCTTTTAGCCGATATTATCGGCCGATATGAGCCTGTCGCGATATATCAGTATCGGCAAATATGCCGCCGATATGAAATATTTTTTTACAGAACATATAATGCTTGAAATGGTGTAGTTACTTAGTTTGTCTAGCAGAGCGCGCTCCATTGTTTGCTACTGGCGACCTGGATGAAACGCTTTAAAGCTTAAAGCCTCGTACACACAGGGACGATTATTGCACGCGCTTATCGCCGACGTTTTTCGATGCGTCTTTTGTGTTCATACCCAAGCGATTTTCGCAGGCGATGAGCCGAGTGAACGTGAAAATGCACTCCCTGACATTAGATGGCGCTTAATGAAAAAC
The DNA here is from genome assembly GCF_001515645.1 of Sinocyclocheilus grahami. Lineage (NCBI taxonomy): Eukaryota > Metazoa > Chordata > Actinopteri > Cypriniformes > Cyprinidae > Sinocyclocheilus > Sinocyclocheilus grahami. Next base: position 279,241 of record NW_015505625.1, read on the forward strand.
AGAAATACCCCAGTACACATCGAATCCTATTTGATCTGCAAATCTTTGATCTGATCTTGTTAAATACTTAATTAAAAAGAAACAAACATGATATTACTTTTGGTTAATTCGTCACTGGAAACGGAAGGTTGAGCTCATTGTCTAGTGCCCCACGCAGTGCGATCTGGATGTAAACGGCACAGTGTTTTGCCACATGTTTAGAAGGTCATTTGGTTTTCTGGGCATACTGTGCATGAAATACATGCAAAAGTTAAACTGTGTTCAGTACTGAACTGCTTACTGCATTTAATGCACAATGCACAGTGCTTATTATTTAAAACTAGCATGGGAACTAGTATGAAGTAGAGCCCGACCGATATATCTTTTAGCCGATATTTTCGCCGATATGAGCCTGTCGCCGATATATCAGTATCGGCGAATATGCCGCCGATATGAAATTTTTTTTTACAGAACATATAATGCTTGAAATGGTGTAGTTACTTAGTTTGTCTAGCAGAGCGCGCTCCATTGTTTGCTACTGGCGACCTGGATGAAACGCTTTAAAGCTTAAAGCCTCGTACACACAGGGACGATTATTGCACGCGCTTATCGCCGACGTTTTTCGATGCGTCTTTTGTGTTCATACCCAAGCGATTTTTGCAGGCGATGAGCCGAGTGAACGTGAAAATTCACTCCCTGACATTAGATGGTGCTTAATGAAAAACAGAAATACCCCAGTACACATCGAATCCTATTTGATCTGCAAATCTTTGATCTGATCTTGTTAAATACTTACATTAAAAAGAAACAAACATGATATTACTTTTGGTTAATTCGTCACTGGAAACGGAAGGTTGAGCTCATTGTCTAGTGCCCCACGCAGTGCGCTCCGGATGTAAACTGCACAGTGTTTTGCCACATGTTTAGAAGGTCATTTGGTTTTCTGGGCATACTGTGCATGAAATACATGCAAAAGTTAAACTGTGTTCTCAGTACTGAACTGCTTACTGCATTTAATGCACAGTGCACACTGCTTATTATTTAAAACTAGCATGTGAACTAGTATGAAGTATGTAGATGTTTCAAACATACTATTTGCTGTAGCATGGTCTCATTATATTTAATATTTAATTCAAGGAGGGACGTACAGTTCAAATCTTAAAAGTAAATGTTACATTTATTAGAAATTTTGTGTAAAAAAAAAAAAAAAAAGTACATTGTTTGACAGCCTAATATTACTTCTGATTCATTCGCCAGGCTGGTATATAAGGTTATGTTGTGCATTGTGGGATACATTATTCCACACAGTGTGCTTTGGTTGAATACTGAACATTCTGACAAATCTAACCATATTTTAGGTAATTCAGGTCATTTGTGCATACTGCAAAAAAATTTAAAAAATTGCATACTGCGCACAATATACATAACTGCTAATGTATAGTATGAAAGTGCTTAAATATATAATTCACAAAATAAACACTTACTTTACAAAAATAAATACTTATTTTTATTTTACAAGAAATTTTGTGGGGAAAAAATTACCACTGTTTTTTTGGGTGGAACTGGGCTAGTATTACTTCTGATTCATTCATCAAACTACAATCAAAGGCCATATTGTGCATTGTGTAATACAGTAATCCATGCAGCGGAATCCATCAATCTGTTTGTTTGGAATCTTGAGAAACGGAGCATGTAATCCAGGTATTCTGTGGATACTGCAAACTGAAAAAAATTGCATAATGCACACTATATACATTCTGAAAATGTTTAATATGAAAGTTCTCAAGGTCATATTAAAATATATATACTTTACAAAATAAATGCTTCACAAAAATTAATTTATTTGACATTTTACAAGAAATTCCAGTGGTTGGCAGACCAGTCAAATATTAACTTGAAGAAATGTGGCCCATATTACTTCCGATTCATTCATCAAACTGGAATAGAAGTATTGTGTTTAAGTTAAATATTGAATTTTGACTAAGGGAGCATGTAATCTAGGTATTCTATGCTTACTGCAAACTGAAAATCTGCATACTACATGCAATATGCATACTGAAAATGTATAGGTGAAATATTGAAGGTCATATTGAGCACATTATGAGATATAATACTCCACGTAGTGGGCTACAGTTGAATATGGAAACCTTCTGAGAGACCTAGCATGCAAACTAGGCATTCTTTGCATACTAACAAATTGGAAAGGAAGCAAGCCGTTTCAAACATACAGGTTCTTTATGAGCACGGCCACATTCATGCTAGCCATTCGCAGCTGGAGTATGTACCTGTAGTTTCTGCATTACTAGTGGTGCCTAGCAGAACTACAAAAATAAAGCATGTTTTCAGTAGTGCTGTCAAACGATTAATCACGATTAATTGCATCCAAAATAAAAGTTTTTGTTTACATATAATATATGTGTGTGTACTGTGTATATATATTATGTATATATAAAGACACACACATACAGTATATATTTTGAAAATATTTATATGTATTTACATGTATATCTCAAACATCACAAAAACAGCTTTTACGGGTCTATAGTGAAGGCATGTCTCAAGAGGTAAAAGTAGTCTACTTTCAATAAAAAGTCCAAAATATAAAGAATGCTTTTAACTTGAAGTTTAGCTTATTTGTCGAGAAGAAACTCCAAAAGTTTGTTGTACTGATTGAAACCCAAACTTTCCGTCAAATTCCTCAATCTTTTAAAAACACTGCCAGTGTTTACCCTTGTTTTACCTCATTGTCTGTCTCTGTGCATTTTGTAAGTCTAACTTTGTTTACACTTCAGTATGTGTGTGTATATATATATACATATACGTGTGTGTGTGTGTGTGTGTGTGTGTCTATCTATCTATCTCTGTGTGTGTATACTCTGTTTTACTATCAAGGCTGCATTTATTTATTAGAATTTATTTTTAAAACTCTTTTGTAACAACACATTTTTTTAAAAACAAATACAGTAATACTTTTATTCAGCAAGGACATAATAAATTGAAAAAAATGACAGTAAAGATTTATATTGTTGCAAAGGATTTCCATTTTGAATAAATCCTGTTCTTTCTAACTTTTTATTAATATATTTGAATTAATTCTGAAGGATCATGTGACACAATGAAGGATCAAGACTGGAATAATGATACTGAAAATTCAGCTTTGTATCATAGGTATTAACTACATTTTAATAAATATAGTAAACAGTTTTAAATTGTAATAATATTTCATAATATGGCAGTTTTTACTGAATTTTTGATCAAATGAATGTAGCCTTGGTGAGCATAAGACACTTCTTAAAAAAACATTAAATATATTGCGGATCCCAAAATTCTGAAAGGTGGTCTAAATATATATATTTAGTGTGTGTGTGTGTGTGTTTGTGTGTGTGTGTGTGGACTTTCAAATAGTATAACAGAAAATGTTTATGAAAAACACTGCCTACCCTAGTTTTATTCTAATGTAAAGTGCAGTGAAGACCACAGCATTCTATGTGCTGTGCAAAAACAGCCTGGCAGGTCCCTATGATTGTGTGTGTGTGTGTGTGTGTGTGTGTGTGTGTGTGAGACAGTGTTGCCTATGGGATGTCCCCACTTTTCACAAAAACAAACCTGTGTGTGTGTGTGCGTTTATGGAGGTGTGGACAGCAAGAAGGCCCTGACATTAATGTCGGGATGGGTGGGGGGGGTGTCTATGCACTCTGTCAGTAATGTTCTCTCTCAGCAACGCTGGAAGTGTCAGCTTCCACCCAATCAATGGCTCTTACGGTAGCACTAACAGCGTCTAGACGACAGGGTCATTGACTGCTCTTCACAAGTGTGTGTGTATGTCTCTGTACAGAGGTCGCACGCAGGGCACGTGCTCTCCAGCGGGACAGACGAGGCATTACATTGACGTGTGGGGGGAGATTGCTATCTCGTCCTCACATACCTCGACACACACACAATCAGTTGGCAGACTAAACATTTGACTTCAAAGGCCATGTGGTGAATTAAAGCATGTCTGTTCTGTCTGCACGTCTGATGTATGAGGACACTAGAGAAACGAAACTAAATTCTGAACGCGTGTCCTAAAAGGTCCAAGTTTAGACACAAAGATGGGTGGGCCTGACATTGCAAACTCACATCTGACATTACTTTACAAAAGTTCACAAACACATACTCGAACGCTTGGTTAGAGCACTATAAGAGCAATTTCAATTCCTCAAATCCCTGTTGTACATAGACCTACTTAACGTGCGCTCTTGTTTGCTCTTGATGTCGGTGTCATTGAATTACTTTTTCAGGTAGCTATAAACAACAACTTTAAACATTCTAGTTACAGAACGATTATAGCCTACAGCTTGACAGTCTACTAAGCATAAAATTGCATAGTACACAAAAATATTGGGTAAATATAAGTAAAATAAGAGCTGCTAGTATATTTATTGTGGGGGGGGAAATGTATATTTAAACTCTGCCAAGAATTTTATTGCATTGAGTTCATTGCAAACATTTCTGGTACTGAAATGCTGCTTAGAATTTGGTCAAAATTATGTGTTTTAGGCAGCATAACGTGAAAAAAAAAAACATTAAAAATTCTAACAATAGAGTCCAACAGACCCCTTCACTTCTTCAGCGGCCTCGATTCCTTAAGTATTTTTCCCATTCACTTTTCCATACAAATTTTAAAATTGGGAAGTTGGGGAGGTACAAGACTGCGTAACAGCTTTGGTGAGGGAAAGAACTACAATCCCATGAAGCATGGCAAGTGATAATCAAATTAAAAATGATGGAGGAATATGAAACTATTGTTTTAAAGATATTGTTTATATAGAGGAAATATACTTTTTGTTTATATTTATTGCAAAATATACATGTTTTGCAGTGCTTCATGGGAGTTATTTTTGGCATGATTTGGTTGTCGCGATTTTCTGATTGGTGGAATTTTTGGAAGAATCATGGGTAATGTAGTTTTTTACACGAATAGGGCAAAGGCTCTCCAACTGTTTGTTTATTTTTCTTCAATGGAGGCCACATAAAAATGGTGCAAAAAGGTGCTATTAAGAGCAGTGCAAAATGTTTTCAATATCAACTCTTCATCAGTGCCATTTGGACAGCCTTAGCCCTACTCGTTGTGTGCGGATCCTTCTTCTACTCTGTGACTTTTCCGGTTGGATTTACGCACCCAGTAAACTTTGACGTTGGACTGTGCATTTATACATTTGGCGCTGCACCTTTTCATTCATCATAATGTAGGTTTTCACCAGGATTTTTGCTGTTAAACACGATTATTTAAAAAAAATAGTTTGAAATAATGTGGGCTGATGGCTTTAACAAAAGCTTTTACCATCAATAAACAACCGTGTAGCTCACAGTACGTCTGTATTTAATGGTTTAGAAGCTATCGTTTCCCTATGGAGAAATGAATGGGATTTTTACATCCGGATCCTGATGTTTGCACTCTATAGGATAGTCTTAGAAAATGGCTGAATCGCTGTTCAGTGTTCTCGCTAATTTTCTTTTTCATCTACCGCTTATATACATTCAGTTTTCCAGTTCTGTGGACATTCACACAAGGACCAGTCACTAGTCGAATGGCTGTAATTACACAGACAATTGAGAGGCCACACAGCATTTGACCACTGGATTTACATAAATAAGTTAATTTTTGAGAAGTGTTTTCTCAGCATTTCAACATTGCATCAACTACTGATGAATGCACGGATTTTATTTGAATTATCACTCAGTGTGTTATTTAACCATGTATTACTCTGACGTCGGTTAATGGTCACATGACATGCAGATAAACAATTGAAACCTATTCTATTCTATTTTGGCTGTCATTATTTTAAAATGATTTATTTTAATTTTAAATTTTTGTGCTTTTCATTAAACTCACAAACTGTCTGCAGTTCCTTCACAAACTCCAGTTTGGGAAACTTTGATTAATGCACTTCATGTTGTTAATAACAACAAATGGAATAGGTCTTCTTTCTCTTTGTATTTTTAAATCGATATGATACAAGATTATCCTATTTAAATCAATGAGATAAACAAGTTAGAGCAAAAGTAATCTAAAAGTAATCAGAAAGTAGTCTGATTATTTTACCTAAAAGGTGCAATTTAATGGATTACGTTACCAACAACACAATCTGCAAGTAATCTACCCAGCACTGATCATAATCCATCCATCCATCCATCCATCCATCCATCCATCATCCCTCAATAGATCTCTCTCAAGGAGAAAAAAAAGGACAGCATGTACTGTCCTGCATCCAGTCAGGTTAACTTAACTTCATACAATTTCTTTTAGAAGTACACAATGCAAAACAGATTGCTTTATTTATTTTTGCCATAAAAGCCTCGTCGGCTTAAACATGGTGAGTTCTGACATTTAAAACTCTGACACTCTTTTAGCTGAAGTGTTTTCAGGATTGGCCTGTTCTGTCTCTCGGTTCCTGAATGCATCTGATTGTATTCGCAATGTTCCGGAGCGCGAAGCCTCTTTCTAAAGGCGCCCTGTGTTAACAGATGACGAGAGACACAAGCCACAGCTGTACGTGCAGTACAATCTAAAGAATGAAGGCTTGTACGGTGCTGTTCTGTTCCGTTCCGTTCGCACACACACACACACACATCTCAATTGAAACCATGCCAACTGCAGGCAGAGTCTGCCACAGCACCAGCGAACATTTATAGCACACTTTTCACACAGAAAAGGTGAGGTGTGTGTGTGTGTGCAAGAGAGAGACACAGGGAGCATAAATAAGTGTTAGCATTTACGCATTGCTATTTAAAGATTTTGCAACAATTTTCACCCAAACGCCTCTGAAAGTCGTCGTCTAGCACATGGTTTAGAGGTCACCCCTCTCACTCAAATCAGGCAAAGGAAGAAAGTGTCTAATTTGCCGCCCCCGGGGCTGCCTAGCAGCCTTATGCGGTTCATACTAACTAACGCCACCACATTGGCTCAACATATACGACTCTGTCCTCTGGGAAGGTGCACCAGAGGGGTACGGCCTGGGTCATAGGCTTTGCCCCGGGAGGGGATTAAGGAAACACTATGGAGGCCTAAAGCATCTCCATCTGGACTTTCTATCAGAAATCATGTCCCACAGGCGCTAACTTGGGGCATGTCCATGCAATATGTTCCGCAAGAGCTAGCCAGAGCTTGGCAGCAACGGCAGAAGACAGAGACAACGCTACGAAAAGACAAAGGCTTAATTTGTGGTATGAGACACAAAGATAGTCTGTACTACAGAGACGGCTAGCTAGAAAGACTGAAAGCATGTAGCTACGCTGTGCTTCAAAAGACAATTTTATGGGTAAATCATAAACAAACAGATTTTAGCATAAAAACACCATGAAATCAAATTTGACCCAATTTAATGTAGGGCCTTATTTTTTTATTGATTTATATATTTTTCTTTTATTTATTTTTTCCCCCCCACGTGATTATGATTTTATGGTGGCGTTGTGCACTTAGCTCATAAATACGATCTGTTCGACATGACTTGAATGCACCAATAGATGCATTATATGATTTATCACAAAGGAAAAGAATTGGATCAAAGACGATTTTGCCCTAAGTTTACTTATAGACAGCAAAATTGTAGAGTGTGAATTAGTGCTGGTGTCATTACAAACGTAAAAATATAACTGGTTGGTTGATCACAGGGTAGAAAGATAGTATTTCTTAGGGCTGGGCGATTTTTTCAGATTTGATTCATTAATTTGAATGCAATGTTTTGCCATGATTTTATTTTATTTTTAAATCGAGGAATCACTGTTTTGAATACAAAGATTTGCAAACATTACAATTAGACATGTTGACAATATGCCAATTATAACAATTATATAAGAAAAATGATCTGAGCACATGACAGTGCATGTGATTAACCTCTCATGTTTGATGTTTCACAAAGAATGCATTTTTGCATTGATTCGATATTCGATATAATTTCTGAAAAAACAGGATATGTTTAAAACAAATTTGTACAACATTTGCCCCCCGTATTTTATGCATCTTTTATGTAAAGATATTTAACAAGTTTTACAAAATGTACAATTTAAGTTTGTTTCATATTTGCTCCATGTTAAGCACTTCATGTGTTGCACTTGAACATCCCTTAAGCAGATGGTTTTAATGGAGAATGTTACTTTAATCATATTGTAGCTACATTTTTTAAATTATAGCTCACCCAAAAATAAAATTTCTGTCATCATTTACTCACCCTCAAAAGATTTTTTGAAGACTGTTGGTAACTAAACAGATGATTTCAAAAGTATTTTTCCATACCATAGAATTACCGTTGCTTACCAACATTCTTCAAAATATCTTCTTTTGTGTTAAACAGTAGAAAGAAACTCGGTTTCACTTAATTTCGATGGTCCCTTTAATACATTCTGTTGACTATAAGTAACATTGCACCTACATATCTACTAACTCTCATTAGAGTGCTAGTGGATTATTAGTAGACTGGTAGGGTTAGGGTTAGGGTTAAGTTGACATGTACTTGTCAGTAGAATGTCTTTTGGGACACCATCACAGTAAAGAGCTAACAGATATTAATCAGACAGTCTACTAATACTCTAATGAGAGTTTGTTGACATAGGCCTATAGGTGCAAAGTTACTTACTGTCAACAGAATGCTCAAAAGGGACCATCAAAATAAACTCATACAGGTTTGGAACAACTTGAGGTTGAATAAATGATGACAGGATTTTTGTGAGCTATCCCTTTAAGTTAACTAGCTAAATGTTTTTTTTTTTTTTTTTTTTTAAATCAAAACTGTTATCTTAAATCAGTCAAACGTTCTGGGAAAAAAAAGAGATAGAGATTTTATTTTTTGCCATATGGCCCAGCCCTAGTCTGTCTTAATAGTGTGTCATGCACTCTACTGCGAGACCTTTCCCCTTCAGGCCAACCGAGTTTGGCCAAACACAAGCCATGGCGAGAGTGCTGCCCCGAGAGCAGTTTGACCACGCGGTCGGAGACAGACGTCATGCATTCCCCGTCTGTGTCAGGAAGCTTTCCTGCTATGCTGTAGGAATGCAGGCTTCTCTCGGCTCTCTCTCCTCAGGCCAGGAAGAGAAGAGGGGGAGGGAGACAGCAAAAGAGAGAGAGAGAGACGTGGGCAGGCTACAGGCGAAGAGCAGTCTGCCTCGCCACTTATGGGCATGTTAGGTGGCAGTGGCACAAATGACCATACATGAGTTTGAAGCTGGTGGAAGGAGCCGATCACGATGACTCGATGTGGTTTTGTGGCATCTGTTGCCAGGTTTCGCCATCAAGCAATCAAAGCCAAGGTACAAGCCTCATCTCATTCCTGATCTGTAATCAGGATCCGTGACCCCAATCTTTGCCAAAGCAGCACCAACATTCACGACTGAGCACGGGTCAGCTGATGAACGCTGTGCCGCCACAGCTGGCTGAGTGATGTCTGCATGGATCAGCAAAGTCATCTAGACTCATCACACCGCAGCTATCAAATAACAGGCCTAGTCTGGCTCACTCGCTCACCAGACGTGTTTGTACTCTGTGTTTGTGCGAGTGAACGAAATGGTTTCTGTAACTAACGTACTTGCAGTTTTATAGCTGCGACAATGTGACACAGAACAGAAGTGCTCTGTCCTCTCACAATATGTCCAAAATAGTTTACAAAAGGTAAGTAGGGATGTGCAAAACTATCTGATTTTAAGTCAGATTTTAACTTGACAAATCATTTTTAAAAGATGCCATACAATGGCCATTGCATAGACTTTTAACTCTTTCCCCACCAGCATTTTTTTAAATGTTGCTAGCCAGTGCCAGCACTTTTGATCATTTTCACAAAACTTATATATTTTGTTGAATATCTGTTATATTTTAGCATTATGCCATTTTTTTTTTTATCACAACTTGAATATTGGTAAGTTTAATAAAAAAACTGCGAAAATCTAATTTTTGCCGAAGATTGCATATAGATCTGATTTTAAATAATGATCAAAGCATAGACCGAGTAGATCAAGCCTATCAACACACCCGAAGCTTGCACACTTCCTGGGTCAAAATTTTATTCAGTAACGTTAGGCAGGTTTGATTTATATGCTGTTGAATGTTTGATGGTCCCGTTAGCTAAGCTTACATGTGTGCAAGCAATGCTTCTATTGCTTGTTTCTGCTTCTTCTTCACTTGTTTTTGGATCCGGAGATTCTGTACTATTTCGGAAGATGCATAATAGCGCCCCCTACTATATAACAGTGAAATCACGGATTGACAGGATATTCAGTCAATAGTGGTGAATGAGTTACAATCGAATATTAAATCCAAGATTGTGCAATTGTTCAATAGGGTAACTGTGAAGACATGCTTTGTGCTCTATGTGTTTGTGTGGGTGATCGAAAAAGATTATCGTACGTGGAATTTTATAGCTGTGACAATGTGACACAGTCCTGTTGAAAAAACCAGCATATGCTGGTTAGGTATGTTTTGACGCTGGGATGCAGGTTTAAGCTGGTCCTTTTGCTGGTTTATGCTGGTCCTTATGCTGGTTTATGCTGGTCCTTTTGCTGGTTTAGGCTGGTCCTTTGCTGGTTTATGCTGGTCCTTATGCTGGTTTATGCTGGTCCTTTTGCTGGTTTAGGCTGGTCCTTTGCTGGTTTATGCTGGTCCTTATGCTGGTTTATGCTGGTCCTTTTGCTGGTTTAGGCTGGTCCTTTGCTGGTTTATGCTGGTCCTTATGCTGGTTTATGCTGGTCCTTTTGCTGGTTTAGGCTGGTCCTTTGCTGGTTTATGCTGGTCCTTATGCTGGTTTATGCTGGTCCTTTTGCTGGTTTAGGCTGGTCCTTTGCTGGTTTATGCTGGTCCTTATGCTGGTTTATGCTGGTCCTTTTGCTGGTTTAGGCTGGTCCTTTGCTGGTTTATGCTGGTCCTTATGCTGGTTTATGCTGGTCCTTTTGCTGGTTTAGGCTGGTCCTTTGCTGGTTTATGCTGGTCCTTATGCTGGTTTATGCTGGTCCTTTTGCTGGTTTAGGCTGGTCCTTTGCTGGTTTATGCTGGTCCTTATGCTGGTTTATGCTGGTCCTTTTGCTGGTTTAGGCTGGTCCTTTGCTGGTTTATGCTGGTCCTTATGCTGGTTTATGCTGGTCCTTTTGCTGGTTTAGGCTGGTCCTTTGCTGGTTTATGCTGGTCCTTATGCTGGTTTATGCTGGTCCTTTTGCTGGTTTAGGCTGGTCCTTTGCTGGTTTATGCTGGTCCTTATGCTGGTTTATGCTGGTCCTTTTGCTGGTTTAGGCTGGTCCTTTGCTGGTTTATGCTGGTCCTTATGCTGGTTTATGCTGGTCCTTTTGCTGGTTTATGCTGGTCATGTGCTAGCAAAGGACCAGCATAAACCAGCAAAGGACTAGCTTAAACCTGCATCCCAGCGTCAAAACATACCTAACCAGCATATGCTGGTTTTTTCAACAGGGAGAACAGCAGTGCTGCTTTCCCTTAGGCCTGGGTGATAAAACGGTATTGATATTTATCGACGGTACACCTTCTTCGATAACGATAGAAAAAATATTTGATATAGCGCACGATATAGGCACGTGCTATGAGTGACGCAGACAGCACACAAACACGAACACATGCTGAAATGAGTGCTGTGCCTGCCTGTGATGAGGAGATTGTGAATTTAAAAAAATTAATATTAGTCAAATTTAAAATAAACATTTGCATTTGAATGCAAAAATAGTACAATCAAATGTTAGGTGTGCGTCTGGGAGCGTCATTAGTGGCGCACGAGATGCGGTGATGTTGATGTAAGTAACGTTGTTGCATATAATGTTGCATTTAAAGTCTAGCCCACAAGACGCGCAGTTGCTGCGTTATTCATTCAAAATATTAGAGAAATATAGTAGCTCAATGCTTAGAAGATCTTGATTAGGTTAAAACTGAAACCAAGCCATTCACACAGAATCCATTTTTTAGACGGACAAATATGACTGCTGCACTCGCGTCTCACACAAGAGATGTATAGAAAGCCACGCAAAGTTAAAACAGTTTAAACTTTTAGAAAACGCGTCACGAATTTGTGGAGGTTTATTCCGTTTCACTGCATCTCTTATGTTTTTAAAGGCAATCTGTGTGAATGGCGATTCGGCTCTTTGTATTAAGCAGTGCATAAATACATGATGCTGTTTTGTTCATAATTGTTTATGCAATTTACGAAATTATGTTTGATTTATATGAGTTAATTTAGACTTAATGCACGTTTTTCTTTTTATAGACAGTTATTTCCTTTGCGTTGGAAATTTAATGTGCTGCATTATGTTGTTCATTGCACCCTCCTGTGGCTTCGGGAGAGAAGCCAAAAGTTTCCTTCAGACCTATTTAATCTGCATATAAAACATTAGAAATTAGATATTTGTTTAATTTTTATGTTGTGTTTGACTGTTAAAACAAAAAAAAATTGTTGTTTGTCTCAATAAATTGGGTTCATTTAAAAATACAGTAGTTAAATTTAAACGTTTTTTTTTTTCTATTGCTCTTTGTTTTAAAAAAGGTTGATAATTATCGATACCGAACGATATGAAACATTATATCGTTGATACATTTTTTAGCTATATCGCCCAGCCCTACTATAACATAACTATGTGTTCAAAACTGTTTGGATGTGCAAAACAATTAAATGTAAGTCCTTATATATTTTTGTCCAAAGTCCAAAATTTTTAACCTGACAAGCCATTTTTAAAGCGCAAAAACTTATGGTGAGAGACCGAATACAGTGGGTTCCCTTAAGGGGTTTTTAAAGTGAGTTGAATAAGGTCAGGTTAGGTAAGGTAAGGTTCATGAGTAAAATAAGTTCTGTGGTAAACCAAAAAAAACTTTTTATTGGATAATGTAAAATGCACACACTCACACCCCAAACATATGTAGTCACTTATTACAAACATACAGCTACAAAATGTGTGTTTTGAGCTGCATGTAATTCATGTTGTAGAGTCAAAGTATTGTCAAGTTATTTACCACAGACCTTGTTTTACTCATAAATTGAAAAACCCCATAAAAAAATCTTAAGGGAACCATGGTGAATTAGTGGGTTCGAGCAAACCAACAATTTAAAAAAACAATTGTTCAGACTGAATCCAAGAATGCGCAATTGTTCAATAGGGTAACTACTGACAGATTTCTGAAAAAATTATAGGCTACCTATCTATAACTGTTTACTGTTCAAAACTATCATAGTTTACACACACACAATAGATCTATGGATTAGGTATAACATCAGAAACATTGCTTCCAGCTGCTGATTTAAAATCTGTAGTAGTTGTCTTGAAATGCATTGTTGATGGCAGTGGATTTGTTACAAAAGCTCTACTTTGATGGCTGTGGCGCAGTGCTTTAAAGGGGATGAATTTAGAGAAATCTTGGAAAGGTTAGCATTAGTCTCCCAAATCATTTCCATCAAAGCACTGCCAGCAAAAGTATTAAAGCTAAAACCAAACTTACAGAAGATTCAACCGCAAATGAATCTGCTGGTTGGTTGGTCAACAACTAGTCAACCATCCTCACTCATCCCTAGTAAATCTGCATATTTCAAAATGCACAAATCAGTTAGTCAGTCTTAAGGTCTATTCACACCAAGACAAATATTCAGCGTGGAAATTAGGTGCAATAAACATTTTCATTTTTAATATACAGGCTGACACAAACATTCTCAAGCCGCCAATGCAACTTTGTTTTTTTGGAATCTGAGATGTTGAATCTCTTTCCCATCGCACTGCGAAGAAACCTGGCCAACCAATAAGATTCACACTTTTGGCCACATGCCCAGAGCTACTGCTGTTAAATAAAATTGATACTTGCACTAAAAATAAATATTTTTTGAACTGCATGTAATGAATCACTAGTCAACCTCACCAGTCAACAATCTGGTCACTGAATGACTAGTTACAATCTTGACCCATGCTGAATAAGAAATACTATACAAATTATTATGCTGAAAATTGTTTCAAAGGTTCCTGAATGGTGTGCTGTTTCTGGGGCATTTTCAAAGTGTCCAACCACGTATGTTTTTGACTACTATTAACTAAATCTGCATGAGCAATTAAAAATAAACATTTTATGAACTGCTACATACTTAGTGCGTCGTATTATAATGAGAATTGGGACACAATCAATGTTTCCAATGTTTTGCGCTCTTGACTGGGGTACTGAAAAGAATTTAATAATTCTGGTTTAAGAGCTATTCAACTGGACGGCACTAGAGACACAGCTGAGGACAGAGTACACTTCAATGGCCGCAAGAGAGAGCAGGATTTAATCTCCATGAATAAATATGTTGGCAAGCAATGGCTAGATATGCATCAACACTCTCTCAACATCTAATATTTTATTCTGATCTTTCTCTCGCTCTGCATTTTGGAGGTGCGATTGACATCGGGCCATTTTTGTTTTGTTTACTGGCTCCCATTATTATTATAACTGCTGTAAACTGTGCTGCTGGTGCAGTTCTGTTCAGTTAAAAGCAGAAATGATTTTCCCAAAAATATTAAGGTTAAAGACGAAAGACTTGGCATTGTTTCCAGTGTTGCGCATCCTCACAGGCTTGATTCAAGCCTTGAATAAAGACTTCGAAATCAAGCGCTGTCCTTAACGTTCCCTCTTCCTGCCCGATGAATTATTCCTGCTGGAAACTAATCCATCAATAAGCCTTCAAAGCAAAAAGATGCGTTGAACCAGGACTCTGATCAATATTTATGGAGCATACATGAATAAAACTGAGCTTCTTCAAAGGCGGATAAGAGAAACCTGCAGAAAGACAGAAAGGCCCTTTTTCTCTTCCTCGCCGTGGATGCTGAAACTCGGTGAATTTGGAGTAGCCTTAGCCTGAGCTAGAACAGAGAGAGGCTCCCTGGGTGGACTGGGAAGGGTGCCTGAAATGGCTAAAAATAAAGATCGAGAAGGAAGAAGACGGAAAACAGCAGCCTGTTAGTCCCTAATCAGTCTCCCAACCTTAGGAACAAGTACATAGATGGCTAGATAGATAGGCCTGTTCCCTAATGCACCAGCACAACAGGAGTGAAGATTTATGTACGACATGTATTATGATGTAGTGATTGTTGATGGAAAGCATGCGAGTGAGTCACAGTAAGCCCTGTTTGCTGGCTCTGCTCGATACATTACACCCCATGAAATCAAAAGTGAAGCTTTGTAGCTTTTAGTACAAGTCTCTTAGCTTTAAAGCCATCTATCCTATATGCTAACGCACTCCAAAACGTATGTAGGCATTAAGCATATGTACATACTTAAAGTTTACGGGCTTTCTCTTTCAGGAAAATGAAACAAATCATCATCATCTTCTTTTCAGGGACGTAAACAAAATGTTCTCCAATGGAATGCTCTCTAGAGAGAAAATGCACTCTTAATACTTCCTCCCTGTGACTAGAAATAGCAAATAATAGGCTGTTCAAAGTGAAACACTCGTTTGCTATTTACTAAATAATATGCAGCACTGAATACTTTTTTTTTTTTTAAAGTAGCGGGTGAAACCGTAGGCATTCATTTATGATGTTTCAAACAGTAGTAAGCCACATGTAGTTATTATCTTGAAAAATAAAGCTTATTTTGCAGTTTTACATTAAAGACAAGGTAGACAAATGTTTGTTATGCTGGTTGAAAGTCTTTTCACATCCAGATAACAGTCAGTAAGTTAAGTGGTCTAAATGTATTTACATCATCTGTTGAAGGCGTAGGACCATAAAATGTTCGTCCAATCAGATTCCTCGGTCTGAGGGCTACGATAGGCTGTCCTACCTGCCTGTCAACGTATGTATTTGCATACATCCGCGCACCATCAGCGCTTTTCATTACGCTACTGCAGAGCGAGCGAGAATGAAAGGCGTTATTATTGTAATATTATGTGCTTTGTACTTTAATGTTGTCTCACCGGTGAATGAGACATGAGGTAATCTGGACCTTCCACCAACGCAATCTCTCATCATGTCGCTGGTTAGCCTCTGGTCTGCTGGAGCGCGGTCATGTGTTTTAGAGGAGGCGTGGCTTTGGAGAGTGATTTGCAGGGAGGGTGGGATCTTATGGTGCGTTCAAGTCATGTCGAACAGATCGTATTTACGAGCTAAATGCACATGAACGCCACTACAAAGTCGTAATCACCAGTGGGGAGTTCTGGATTTTCTTTAAGCAACGATCTGTACGATTTGGGGGCATGTCAATTAGAAACATTGCGGAATGCAACGATATTCCACAATACTTATAGGTATTAAGCAGTGACATTGTCAGGCTTTTTTATTTACAAAAAAAAGAAGCTGTTTGAATAAATATGACAGGACTGTAACATAACAATTAATAACAAGTTTTTATACAATACAGTTTAAAGTGGCTCCATAAATTAATTTAAAAAATAAATAAAAACGCCTGATGCGGATTCTTTGCTCTTCATTTTCCGTAAGCAGAGTTAACAAACTTAGCTGTATTTTCATGTTTTATTAATTTACATTATAAATATTATAATATTAATTTATTAAAAGAAGATACGCCGCCATCTTCTGCCAACGAAAGTGACTTGAACGCACCTGACGAAAGTCGTAAGTACGAACTTCTCAGGAGGACCTAAAGGGTTAGTTCACCCAAAAAATAAAATTCTGTCATTAATTACTCACCCTCGTGTCATTCGAAACCCGTAAGACCTTCGTTCATCTTCGGAACACAATTTAAGATATTTTTGATTAAATCTGAGGGCTCTCTGACCCTCCCATAGACAGCAAGGTAACTACCACGTTCAAGGTCCAGAAAAGTAACAAGATGATCGACAAAGTAGTCTGTGTGACATCAGTGGTTCAACTGTAAAGTTACGAAGCTACGAGAATACTTTTTTGCGCAAATAAAAACAAAAATAACGACTTTATTCCACATGTTCACACGGACTACTTTGTCGATCATCTTGGTACTTTTCTGGACCTTGAACATGGTAGTTACCTTGCTGTCTATGGGAGGGTCAGAGAGCCCTCAGATTTAATCAAAAATATCTTAAATTGTGTTCCGAAGATGAACGAAGGTCTTACGGGTTTGGAACGACATGAGGGTGAGTAATTAATGACAGAATTTAAATTTTTGGGTGAACTATCCCTTTAAACGCAGCATTATGCTTTCAAAGCTAGCTTGCTACTACTAGCCTCTCTGAATCACCTACCCTACCTTTAATTTTGTACACAGGTTTTGTAACTTCTGCCAGCCTAATATACTGACATGTCAAAAGTTAAAAAATAAATTACAGCTTTAATTACTTACTCATTTCATACTAAAACCAGAAAATCAATTCAGATACATTGCATTTGCCAGGCATTGGCGAAAAAAAAAAACAGAATAAGCTAAAAAAAAAAAAAATTTTTTTAAATAATAAACCCTTCAAGATGTTCCACAACATTTTCCTGTTTCAACACTAAAGACATCAACAGTAGAAAGAAAATTGCATTTCATAGCATCTTCAACATGCAATTAAATAGAAAATGCTGCTACAACTAAACCAACAGCAGTATTATGTCTGTATCAGTACATACACTATGCATGAATGAACTGCATAAATATACTGAAGGAGTGAGTCATGCTATCAACATATTTGTGGTGGGATTTAAGAGATTACTGTAATACTCACTCCAAGTTGGAATGCATTTTTATCAACTGTTTTCAATGTTCAATGGCTGTTTGGACGCAACAATATAAGGTCACTGGCAAAACACTGCGACGTAAAAACTAAATCATACAAAAGCGAGCATCCAAAACTGCAGCACCCAGCGTAAACAGCTGGGCCAACTTCAGACAGGTCAACAAAAAACAAACCTTCAGGGAGGACAACTTTTATTTTCATATGCTCTCAGCACTCTTGTTCTAATAAGAGTCATATCTGTGCAGAAGACTGTCTCCGGGGAAGCGTTAGTTGCAGGATCTGATGAGGCTTTGCTTATGCACAGGCGCAGAGGGAATCTGTGGAATTTTTTTGACAATTTTGAGTGAAAATCTGCAGATTTACGGCATGTTCAGACTAGATGATATATTCAATATATATAACTAATAATAAGAATACAAACTGTACAAAATATACAATCTACAATTCCACTTTTCTGCAACAATGCCATCCTGAATTTTTAAAGTTTGCATTCTTTTAATTCAGCTAAGAGGTCACATTGTGATGTATCATCCTTATATTGATTACGCATCTTCACATATGAATTTATAGGTCAGAGTTCACCAAACTTTAATGCTGCGAAATGCACAACTTCTTGCTTTTCGGTCTCCTGCATTCGCATGCATATAAATGGAGGTGTGATCACAACTTTATGTAGAAAGAAATGAACCATATAAGGCCTACTCTGTCATATTTGATACACAATTTTCTAAGGACTCTAAATGAACAACATGAATAAAACTTTGCTGGACAAACATCCAATTTCAGTTGAGTTTCGTGTGTCTTTCTGCTGTGAAATCTTTCCAGATTTTTATAAAATAAACAAATTACTTTTATATTGTTAGTAATATTTCAAGATGAACTCTTACTGCGCTTAGGTTAATTTGATAATCCACATACAATTTTATAGAAAAATTATGTATCAAATATGATTTGATCAAAAAAAACTAAGCATTTAACCCCTTAATTGTCACTCGCATTTTTGAACATAGACGTGAAAGTGCACGATCCAAACTTAAATTTTTATAATTCATGAACGAACATTTTGTAACATGATATTGATGTACCATTTTCATGGTAATGCAATGTTTGATTTTAAAATGGGTTTCAACGGATGAATTTTGAGATTTAAAGTTTTAAATTGATCTATAATTTCTGATGATTTCTAAAGTGTGATCGAGAAAAAGGCAACAAAGAAGACTTTTTGTGACAAAGGTCAGAACTCCTGTTATGATGTAGATTTTTGAGGTGCACTCTTGTCAAAAATTAATCTATTACTTTTCCTACATAATTTTTAAAGGGGTCATATCATGCGATTTCAATTTTTTCTTTCTCTTTGGAGTGTTACAAGCTCTTGGTGCATAAAGAAGATCTGTAAAGTTGCAAAGACTAAAGTCTCAAATCCAAAGAGATATTCTTTATAAAAGTTAAGAGTCAGTCACACCTACCTAAAACGGCTCATTTTAACACGCCCCCACATATCTACAACACGATGTGGAAATATTAGCATAATGCCGCCCAAATGTCACGCAAAGAAAGAAGGCGTGGTTTCAGGAACAGCAGTCGTGTTGAAGCAGCATGTCAGGGAGACGCTGTGTTTCAGTGCGAAAGCGAAAGCACTTTATTTGGCCTTCCGGAAGCAGATGCAATTAGGAATCATTGGTTAAGATTTATTTACAACAGAACAGCACAACCCAGATGTTCAAATTTGTGCAACGCATTTTATGGATGACAGTTTTTTGAACCTAGAAGAGTACAAGGCTGGCTGTGCACAAAGGCTATTTCTAAAAATAAAAAAGGGTCAATTCCAACTTTGCTATCTGGCGCTTCTGAATCAGCGACTGTTAAGTATGTTTTGTTATTAGTTTAAGTATTTGCTATTGACTGTTCAAATGCGGAGTTTT
>NW_015505625.1:298907-300970 GCF_001515645.1 Sinocyclocheilus grahami
TTTGTCAATATCGCACACCCCTAGCTGCCAGCCGTTCGGTGCAACTGGCAGAGCTGAATGTAAAATTTAACACCGCATACACCATCCTAACCCTCGCCAAAGAAGAACTTAACTTTAGGTTATTTACAAAAGAAATCTATCAGTGTTCTTTTCATTTTCTCTCTTCTTCAGCCCTTTCTTTTTCTCGCGGTAGTTAGCGGAAAGCAGTGACAGATTGACAGCTAATATTAACCAATACAAAATCTGCATTAAAGTTAAGAATGTAAGGATAGAATCTGTTAATATATCATTTGTAGTTGTGGTGCTCCTAAATTTTTGGTGAGTGCTCCTATATTTTTGCTGGTGCTCCTAACTTTTTGAAGTTGGGAGCACCAGTGCTACCAAGTAAAAAAGTTAATTTCGAGCCCCGTGTATGCATCCAGTGTAGACAGCATCACTGATTATAATGGGTTCTATATAGTATTTTGTCACATCGCGCCACGCCGCTCGCGTCCGGTGTTGATACGGTGTTAGGCCTACCCGAGATGCTCAATTGGTTGAGACGCACGATGACACCCATCCTAAACCAGTACTGATCAACATCCCACCCCTCCTGTGACCCATGGTTTGTCTGTATGTGTATTCAGAGCCAGTAAGCAACGAACTTTCAAAATAATAATAAACTGTTAATGCGCTATAAAATAATTGTAACGTTAATGCGTTAACTTGCCTAGCCCTAATAAAAACAAAGAATACATATTTTAAATGTATAAAAAAAATTATGTGAATGTGGTAAATGGTTTTAGAAACACAATGAAGCTGTAGCCACAAGTGTGCTCATGCTTCATTTTAAATTTGAGGACGATATCTCTAAAACTGTGAATTTTATGAAAATTTTCTAAGACCATGTCATGTGTGTTTTTAGAGAAGGCTAATAAAATCCATTTATTGCCCCCCTGTAAGCTCCCCTGCATGCTGTTGCAGCAAACTGCCCCATTCATGTTTCTATTCTCATTCGACAAACCTTTCACACCTCTGCCAGGTACGAGACATAATCCTCATTCTTTTTTCATTATTCCTTTGTTTTTATTCAGCCATTATTGGCCTTTATTCTGGCATTACATGGCTTACCAATTCACATCGCTTTGAACCTAATATACATTCAGCCACCAATTACCAAAAGAAAATAATAATAAAAAAATAATTCTTGCAACCTTGTGAATTATTTTGTCAAAACGCATCATGAAGTAGGATTGCACTTGTTCTGCAGGTGCATTAGAGCTAACATTCGCATCAAGCTACATAAGACAATTTATGAGATTAATAGTAAATTTTTATTCAAAATTCACTTTAAACCACCATCGAGTGCTTGTAATAACTAGTGCTGTGTTCAAAATATCGATACGACGATGTATCGTCACAGAGATTTGACGATACGAGTATCGATACAGCTGGCCCTGTATTGATATTGTGGCACGTGTGCAGCAGTGGACCACGCTTAATTTTATAACGTTTAAAATTGAGTAGAAAGGTGCTAGAGGTTTCTAAAAAAGAATGAATAGAGCATCTGTTAATAATCTGGCCACAGAGGAACACAACGGGGTTGCCTGATATAAAGAGACGTAATCCCCGAAACAGAGCTTTACATTTGCGCAATACAGAAATATCTGCTAAATGTGCCACTTATCTTTGTCAACCTGGCAACCCTGTGCTCACGCACTCTCTCTTTTATGGACGACCGTTTCGTGAACCTAGGAGAGGAGGTAATTCTGACTTTGCTATGACAATCTGGCGCTTCTGAATCAGCTACTGTTTTGTTATTAGTTTAAGTATTTGCTATTGACTGTTCAAATGTGGAGTTTTGCGCATCGTGTGTGTGTGTGCGCGCAAGCGAGTGTGTGTGTGTTTGTGTGAGAGAGAGAGAGAGAGAGAGAGAGGTGGTGTATGTATGATTACCACCGTTTTGCCGTGTTTCTCTATTAACAGTGCAGCTGTGGCTTTAATTCCTTTAGAAACAATGATGTTTCCAGCTCCTTGTTGAGAAAGATAATGTAGCTCTAGAGCGATTAAGCTATTTAGTTGAT
>NW_015505625.1:301089-314107 GCF_001515645.1 Sinocyclocheilus grahami
CACATCTGGGCGCATTATGCAAATATTTCCACATAGTGAGGTAGATATGTGGGGGCGTGTTAGAACGAGCCGTTTTAGGGGGGCGTGGCAGAGTCTTAACTTTGATAAAGAATATCTCTTTGGTTTTGAGACTTTAGTCTTTGCAACTTCAGGGATCTTATCTATGCACAATCAGCTTGTAACACTCCAAAGAGAAAGCAAAACTTGAAATCGCATCATATGACCCCTTTAAAGCATGTCAACATATTCTGTTATACCAAATACACAAAATAAAGATCTTTAAAATAGCATCATATGACCCCTTTAACAAAAACATTGGTAAAATATCTATTTAGGAGTCTTAGACCTTTCCAACGATATATAGCTTGTCATGATTAGATTAGGATTTAATTGTAATATAGTGAAGTAAACTTAGGCGTTCCACAGAGGGGACGGGTGACAGTTAAAGGGTTAAATATTCTTTCACTAGAACATAATATTGGGAGATACAGAGTGACAACTGATACTTATATGCATTTAATGCAAGTAGTCTACTGTACTGCTATAAAGATCTAATTGATTTACAAAAGCTATCAAAATTTCATCATACTTTTTGACTAAAATGGAAATAATTTTTCCTTCATGAGTATGCGCTCTATATTCTCCTATATGGATTTATCAAATATAATACTCAACAAACACACATATGCATATAATTAAAGGCTGGAATACACTATATGATTTTTGCCACGATTATCCATCAATTTACTGTCTAAAGAAGTTGATGCTAGTAGCCAAAAATCAGAGTCAGTCTGCAGATTTGAGCTGACAGATTTGATAGAAAATCGTGTAGTGTATGATGGTCACAGACTCTGATTTTTTTTAGCTGCAGATTATGACTCTATCCAGTCGGAGAATATCAAACGTTTGATATTTTGAGCCAATTTTAGAATTGTTTTCATTAGTCAATCGTCACCTAGCAACAAGGCACACGTTTCTGCGTGAGTTTGTTCTGATCGGAACAACTTTAAAGTCTGGTAGTGTGTGATCCTCAGTCATTTAGTGTGTGATGGACAGGTTTTCCTTTGTGAATATTTCAAGGTTGGTATGTCCAGTGTTTTAAAAGTTGTGTAGTGTATTCCAGCCATTAAGGTTCAATAAACTGTTCCATTTTTATTTTTAAATCTGATTTTTCTGACAATTATTTCTATTGACAATTATGGCTTTAAAGGGTTAGTTCACCCAAAAATGAAAATTCTGTCATTAATTGCTCACCCTCATGTCATTCAGAACCCGTAAGTCTACTGAATGTAAACAACGGGTTTGGAACGACATGAGGGTGAGTAAATAATGACAGAATTTTCATTTTTGGGTGAACTAACCCTTTTAATGACAATTATGATTTTATAGGGTTAAAAATGTTAAAATGTTTTAAACTGATTTTATTGATAGCTGAGGGCATTATCCAATTAGCCAAAATATTCAATAAAGACGTAAGGAGCCAGAGATTCATAGAATTTTATAAATGGCAGGCGTTCCATTTCTGTGGAAATCTGTGGTGCATCTGCAAGTACAGACATCCACATGACTAAACAAGACCAAGAGTTTCCATGATGTACGTCTGGCTGGGTGTTTAACAGAAGTGGAATCAAATGGACATTGAGTGAGTGAGGGGGGGTGGGGGGCAGCGAGGAGTATCACTTAATTTGGCAGCTGGAAGGGAAATCACAAGCTCTGTTCCAAACCTAGTCAGCTGTCTTGAGGCCTAGGCCTATACGTAAGCAGCATCTGAAATGGAACGTCCTTTTTTGGAACAGTCTTCGCATCAGCAGTGTGCCTATGATGCCTACTTAGGCAGCTCACTAGGTTTCGGAACACATCCGTGTTATAGAGTGTAACAGTTGGGTTTCTTAAGTTAAAAACTCTATTTATTTTCTCCACCGGTTCCATAGGTCCATTGATTTTTAACGCTTAACCTTTACAGAAAGTCTTGTTGTGAGCAAGGAGATTGTTAATCAATAGTATGCTTTTGCTGAGGCTGTCTTGTTTGCATGATTTCAACATAATTTTAAAACATTCGTGTTTAACATGGGAACTTGTGGTGAAAAACTACATTACCCATGATGCTGTACAGAAAATTCCACCAATCAGAGAGCTGGGGGCAAGCAAATCGTAATTTTCCCTACACAATACCCAAATATTTGTATGCATATAGTTTGCAGTGAACTCAAAATATACAGTTTCTGTATATATTCAAAGATATAATCAACTTTAAATGTAATAGTTTTATATTTTACCGTTGTTTTTTATTTAATTGTCATTCGCAATGCTTCGTGAGATTGTAGTTATTTCCCTCATTAAAGCCATTAAGTTCATAGTCTTGTATCTTCATCTTTATGTCCATTTTTTATTTATCTTATTGCTTTAAATAAAAGTTTGTAATGTTGTGATTCACCTTGTAGCTGGTTAGTTTTGCTCATGGCACATAACAAAGGCTTTTTAAATATCCCTATGGGAAAAATTAATGGAGAAAAAAAAAATACTTCCGGAACCAGTGGTGCTGAAAAAGTGGGTGGGCACTAATGCACTCTATGGTGCTAGTCTGTGTGCGTCACTAGGAACAAATGAGGGAATCTGGGGCCCGGGGCTCCGCATAATGCCATTTTATGTTACTTCAGCCATTCAAAATGACCGCAGGAAAGAGACAGAGGAAGTTTTTATAAGAATTACTGTCGAGCCACATTTAAGGTACCAGCAGGGGCTGAATTATGCATCTGTGTGAGACTGAGAGAAAGAGATTGCAGCCATGGTCTCTGATTCACCTCTCTCTCAGACATGATGAGTTATGAGTCTTCAAACTGGCCCCTGAGGTTGTTATGCACGCCTATAAGGGAACAACAGTGTAACAGCTCCATTGCATGCCAAAATGACACAGCCCTGCAATAACCAAAAACATTTTGAAAGCCAAGCTTCAGGTTATCTCATTTTGTGTGTACGTGTCAGTATTTTTTATTTATTTTTTGCATAACATTCATACCACTGCATTTAGTTGAATAAATACTAGAGCCATATTGGCTCTCTCACAACAAAACTACAAAAATAGTACAGAGACAGCATTCTGGTATTTCTATTGCATACTAAAAACTGCCTCTGTCACAAACAGCTTATATTTCCAAATACATACTGTTTACACCTTCTGTTTAGAAACTTTTAAACAGACGAGCAAGCAAAAGTCCTGACTTTGCAGCAAATGAAAATTAAATGTTCTTGATTTGACACTAAAAAGTTTTTATAGGCGCACATCTCCGTTATTTAACGCTTCTTCAATGCAAGAACGCCGCAGTCGTGCAAACCGAACATTTACGCAGCATTGATTAATTAGCTACTGTCCCTTTAAGAGCGTGAACGCGCATAGTATCTTTTCCATTGCGACTCTCTGCAACAACTTCAATAGCTCTTTCCTTGCAGAAATGCAGCACATTTACTGTCTCGAACCACTCCCTGCCGTCATAAAATAACTTCGTATGATAGATAGAAATGGCTTACGCTCGTAATGTGTCGTCGTGACGGGGACAGAGCCGCAGAGGGAAGTGTCTCTCCTCCAGACGAGGCTGTCAAGAGCGTCTAGACTGACTGTCTCACTCTCATCGCCAAAACTCAGCAGAGCACAAGCTCCCGTTGTGTTCCAGTCAGTCCAGCCCTCTGTCTCGCTGAGTTATCTACTACACACTGCAGCGACACCTGCAGGACAGGAGTGCCAGCGAGCGCTCAGACATCACAGACAGACAGACAGATAGATAGATAGATAGACACAAATAGATAGATGGAAGGACGGATGGACGGACAGATAGATAGAAGACAGATGGACAGACGGACGGACGGACAGATAGATAGATAGATATATAGAAGACAGACGGACGGACGGATAGATAGATAAATAGATAGACAACTGATTTTGATTACAGCATTTTCAGTTTCTTTCAATTTTATTTTTCATAAAATTGATAAAATATAGACTTAAATATACTGTGTGTTTGTGTGTGTGTGGGGTAATGAGACAGCAGTAGGAAGGGGCGGGGCCAGTGGAGAGGGAGGTGCTAATGTGAGAGGAGGGCGTGTGTCATTTCACCCTCTTAAAAGACTCATTTACCAAAAAGAACCTGAACCCTCTGGCAAGGATTTAACAAGTGTGTTTGCCATTATTGAGTGGTTCTGTGGAGAGAGTCCATGCCAGCCCAGTGCAGACATGGCCACAGGGTTGGCAGGTGTGTAATTAGGCCACAATACTGTATGTTCTCTTGATTAACACACTCTCAGCAGCCCGAGGCCCAAAGCCCTGACCTCTTACATCTGCCAGACACAGAAGAGAAAAACAACCCACAACTACCACGACTCAAAGTGTTTGATCTGATCAGGACTGTGTGTGTGTGTAATGTGTATATATACACACTGACACCATATATACAGCATTTTTGATTGTATTGAAAGACCAAATTCATACATCTTTTTCAATCGTTTTAACCTAACAAAATGAAAAGTACACATTTGTTTAATTTTGTTATTATTATTATTATTATTTTATTTTAATTTTAATGTGGAAAAACATTGTGTAAAAAGTTTCAGATTGTGAAACAATGTACCAAATACACCAGATAAATCTCAACCAGTCGAGTAAAGGCCCAGTCATATTTTACATCAAAATCAAAAGCATTGTGACATCATTTTCATAAAGTAAGGATAACTTTCCTTAAAAATAAATGCAAAATAATAATAATAATAAAATAACATGCAACTTATAAAAGTATTTATGCATCACATTATCTATTATACTACCCTTAATTTATAATTATTTAACTACAAGCATTTCATAACAGTATTTTTTACTGTAACAAACTCAAAAATATTACAGTAAAAACATTTGTCTTCATTTTCTTTATATATAATTTATTATAATTTCATTTTTAGGGTAAACTATGATCTGGACATAACAAAGGCAATTTTGATAATGTTAATAAAGAAAACTAAATAACCAAAAACAGCGATCACATTTGATGACACGAATTATACACACTAAATGTGAGGAAGGTTAGTGTGAGGGTCTCAGTCATGTTCGGTGGGTTGATTGGTGGAGTTGGCCGTGTGTCGCTGACGTATCTGAGGAGCGTGGGACAGATCAGGCTCATATATTTGCTCGATGAGAGAGGGGGGAGGCAGGAGGTGGGCCAGGCGAGATCCCGCTCTGGGGGAGTCCAAATGAGGGAAGAAGTACCTGGAGGAACAGAATGGAGGCGAAGCCAAACAAACACCACAAACGAGACACACCACCAACACAGAGAGATGATGGAAAAATGGACAGTGAGGAAAAACTAAGAAACAAATGAAGGTTGAACACAAGGTAACATTGTCAGGAGGAGAGTTAAAGGGATAGTTCACCCAAAAAATGAAAATTCTGTCAATAATTATTCACCCTCGTGTCATTCCAAACCTGTAAGACCTTCGTTCATCTTCAAAACACAAATTAAGATATTTTTGATGAAATCCGAGAGCTCTCTGACCCTCCATAGACGGCAACAGAATTACCACCACGTTCAAGGCCCAGAAAGATAGTAAGGACTTCGTTAAAATAGTCCGATAGTGGCAGAGGATGGTGACACAGAAGAGACGAATTGTTGAATAAAGTCATTATTTGTGTTTTCTTTGTGCACAAAAAGTATTCTCGTAGCTTCATAAAATTACGGTTGAACCCCTGATGGACTATTTCATCGATATTCTTACTACATTTCTGGATCTGGGAACATTTCAGTTTCAGCTGTCTATGCAGGGTTAGAAAGCTTGGATTTCATCAAAAATATCTTAATTTGTGTTTTGAAGATGAACGAAGGTCTTACGGGTTTGGAACGACATGAGAGTGAGTAATTAATGACAGGATTTTCATTTTTGGGTGAACTATCCCTTTAAAGGAATGCATCAGTTTCAATGCAATGAAATGTTAATCAACAGCGTGTGGCATAATGTCAATTATCACAAATGATCATTTCAGCTCGTTCTTCAGTTTGTGAAAACCACTATCATGTTTATAGTCATGCTTTTACAATAGAAGCCTATAGGGTAAGACATAAATAATGGGGGGGGATACAGAACCTTTTTTTTTTTTTTTGAAAAAGAAGGCAAGAAAATTTGGTTACACTTTCTTTTAAGGTGTCCTTGTTACAGTGTAATTATACATTTAAGTACTGAGTAATATTAATTAACTACAAGTACTACTTACTATATGGTTAGGATTAGGGTTTGGTTTAGGGTTACTTGCATGTAATTATGCATTATTTATTATTATTATTATAGTAAATACATGTAACGTATGACACCTTAAATTAAAGTGTTATAAAGCAACTTTAAACTTAAAGAAAATTTAGAAAATTTTGATTATCAAGCTTGGGAGCTCAAACTGAAATGCATACGAGAAGATTCATTCATTCATTCATCCATTCTAGAATTTTTATAATTTCATTAACCAAAATGTGGGACATCATTTGGTAACACTTTAGATTAGGGAACAAATAGTAAATACATGTAACGTATGACACCTTAAATTAAAGTGTTATAAAGCAACTTTAAACTTAAAGAAAATTTTGAAAATTTTGATTATCAAGCTTGGGAGCTCAAACTGAAATGCATACGAGAAGATTCATTCATTCTAGAATTTTTATAATTTCATTAACCAAAATGTGGGACATCATTTGGTAACACTTTAGATTAGGGAACACATATTCAGAGAGTTTTCCCTCAAGAAACTCCTAATTTGCTCCTTATTGATAGTAAGGTAGTTATTCGTAAAGGTTATGCTTAGGTACTGGATCAAATTAAGGGATCTAGCAGAATAAGGCATCAATATGTGCTTTATAAATACTAATATATGGCCAATATGCTAATCATGTGCATGCTAATAAGCAACCCCTTATTAGTGAATTTGAGTTCCCTAATCTGAAGTGTTATCCATAATATCCACCAAAATGTGTAGCCTGCAAACTAGATTTCTGTGATTTTATTTTCCACCACTAAACATTAAAGCAGAAAAAACAATAAAATACCAAATTGATCAAATTAAAACCAATTTTAAACTATTTTAGTGAAGTTGACTGTCAGTATAAGGTCTAGCTAATTCGGGGATAAATGTTTTTTAGTTGCCGATAAAAACTTTTATTACACAGAAAATAAAGAAACTTGTTTGATAACTTTTAATAGAAATACTGCAGCATTGAATGTTTAAGCCTACATTCCAGCTTGTTCCTCTCTTGCAAGGTCTCCTTGAATGAGGACAAACATAATTCAGACAAACTTCAGAGAGGTTATTACACAACTCGGTGAAAAACAAACTTTATTTGAGAAAAAATACACACAAAAGTTGCATTCATTTCAAAAACTGTTTAAATGTTCCTCCTTTTGAATTCCCATTTCAAGTGGCACCACTATAAAGAATATGCTGAGTTCCCGTCATGAAGGGGAGTGAGCATCTCGAGATCTCCAATATACAGTATATAGCATTAATGATCGGGTTCCGGCCTTTGAGTTATGGTCCATTATTCATGCACCAGACTCCTGAATTTTGACAAACTTTTAGTGACTTTTTTTATTAGCGGAGATAGATATTGTTTAGCATGTCTGATGTTTCATCATTGTCTACTGGGATTGTCTCCTCTACTACATTGTCTCCTACATCATAAAAGAGGCACTGAAATCTGGTAATTCAGTTAGTGTGACAAATTAAATGTAATGTGTTAGTAATTCCAAGGGCATATTTGGAGACAGAGTGGTTTGAGCAGAACTGAGCTGAATGATACAGTGTCTCCCTCTACTGTCCACACCACACATTACATGCCGGCAGTTTCGAACCAACAGCACATCTATGTGGTGTTCTCTGGAAACACGAGTTAAAGGAATAGTTCACCCAGAAACCAAAGATGCCAAATTTACCCACCTTCAAGACGTTCCAAATGCAAATAAATGAGAATTTTAAAAAATGTTGTCTTTTATGCTTCACAGAAGAAAAAAATGTTCTGGAACGTTTGACGGCAAGTAAATGATATGGTTTTGATTTTGGGGGAGCTGCTCCTTTAAATGCAACTTCGACAGTTTTCTGACATGGTCAATACAAATGTTGACAAATGCAGACAATTGAGTTTGAAACTCGTGAAAAATGACCTAAATGTATTAAAATAAATAAATAATACTGCATCACATTACAACAATTAATAAGTATGTCAGTATTGATGGGAATCAAGTTTAGTATATAATTTGTTAAAAAATACCAAAATTTTTTAAAAAACTTATTGTCAGGGAGGTAGCACTGAACACAACACACACAGAGGCACAGTTCCTTTAACAGCCACACAACCGATCGTGCCGTCAGCACACGCTTCTGTCGGATTAGTCACTAGACGAGTGTTCAGGTGTCACAGACCGTGCAGGGGAGGGTCAATCAGGTCTCGGTCCAATCCTGTGCATGCAGCAAACAGCCAATCAGCATGTCAAGCCATTAGCCTGGCATCAGCTGAGCTTTTTTTCTGTTAAAAATAAGACGGAATTATGTATAAACCCCAAACCTGAAAATTCAAATGCAGACAAATGCAAAAAAAGTAGAAAACAAAACTGCCTCCGTCAGTTCCCAAAAAAGTGAGAACAATTTTTTTACATAAAGCAGTAGTTTTTGAACTTTTATTTCAAAATGTAACCATTATTCCAAACCTACACATCTGTGATTGATATTTATCAAAATTCTATCCAATATTATATGGTTATTTAGTATGTTATCTGTTTAGTCTTTCAATTTCAAGCAAAAATGTTAACACTTTAGATTAGGGAACACAAATTCACTATTAACTAAGAGCTTTCCCTCAATGAACTCCTAATTTGCTTCTTATTCACAGTAAGTAAGGTGGTTGTAGTTATGTTTAGGTATTGGGTAAGTCATCTAGAATATGGTCATGCATTAATATGTGCTTTATAAGTACTTAAAACAGTCAATATGCATGTTAACAAGCGACTAGTTAAAGGGGTCATATGATGCGATTTCAAGTTTTCCTTTCTCTTTGGAGTGTTACAAGCTCTTGGTGCATAAAGAAGATCTGTAAAGTTACAAAGACTAAAGTCTCAAATCCAAAGAGATATTCTTTATAAAAGTTAAGAGTCAGCCACACCCCCCTAAAACGGCTCGTTCTAACACGCCCCCACATGTCTACATCACTATGTGGGAAGATTTGCATAACGCCGCCCAAATGTTCACGCAAAGAAAGAAGGCATAACTTTTATTCTCGCTGTAGTATTGTTGTTGCCGCCATGTCCTGAAGACGCTGTGTGTTTCGTTGTGAAAGCGAAACTACTTTGGTTGGCCTTCCAAAAGAGGACGATATCCGCTTCGTCATGCCTGGAGCTGATCTGTGCTGGTCGCTGAGGAAATACATCAACTTCACGCTGTGGATCGCCGGATCGGCTTTCACCGTGGACGAAGCGGAGTCCAGCCCGGGGTCGTCACATGTGGTTAAATAGTGAATAGTGTTTCCTAATCTAAAGTGTTACCTCAAAAACGTCTTATGAGATCAGATGCTTTTTTTTTTTTTACTACAAAATGATAAATAAAAACGTGCATTAGTTTTGTTTTTTAATGTTTTTATTCAGTTTATGAAGGTGCTGTAAACTGAATCATTCTATATTGCATCATATTTTATACATGCAACTTAGTTTATTGCAAATCATTTTTGCCATATTTAAAAAAAAATTTGTAAACTACAGACAACGCATCCACAATGTCCGTCACGTTTTCTCACTAATCTGCACTCAACTCATCAATGTAATCTTTCCAAAATGACTTGAACGCTCCATTACTGCTCATCCCTACATCACGGCACCGTCACGTACCTGCCAGCAGAAGCAGCCCCAACAACCATCTGAGCGGCCACAGGGACGCCCACCGCGCTCAGAGCCGCAGCGTGTCCAGAGCCGTTCACTGGGCTGCCGTCTCCTCTCAGGATCCCTGTGCACTTCCAGTTGTCCATGTAATTAGCTGCAGATGAGATGAAACAGCATTCACAGCACAATTTGCATAATGTGACTTATTTCATGAAACACATCAGGCTGGGATATTCTTAGTTCGTATTATGTGCAGTCTTAGTTGTGAGCAGAAATAATGTTTAAAGTTCATATTTATTAACGAAAGATAAACCCTTTTACTTTTTAATATTATATTAACAATTTAAATTAAATAAAATAATTAAAAACAATATTAAAAAGAGTTGGACTTCAAAGAGTATATCTGAATAGGCAGTGATAAAGAGCTATCACTGCGAATGGTTGTTCACTCAGCAGGAAGCAGACTGAGCTGACGGCTGACCTTTCCAGAGCCGCACACAGCCGTCGTCTCCAGAGGAGGCCAGCAGAGTGCTGGTGATGTTCCAGCTCACGCGCCACACCTGAGAGTTATGACTGTCAAACTGAGCCATCACCTGCACCTCAAACTTAGTGGGACCAGAGCTATTGGCGCTCTCTCTCCTGTCAGAAACACAACACACATCAACTACACCAACAACATTCATACAGTCCGAGGAAAACATGTTTACCCCTCTGGTGCTCATCATTTGGGAGTCACGCTTGTAATCTTCACGGTCCCCCCCCCAGTAAAATCAATGTAACATTTTTGTTCTATAGTAACATTTTGAGATGATTTCATGGTTTCAATTAATATTTATGCAATAATTATGATCAATTTCTTCTCACTGAAAATAATACATATTTTTTTAACATATATTAATATATATATTTTTATATTACTTTTCAATTAATGCAGTATTTCATGTTAAAATATCAGTCAATGCCTTTAAAATCCAGTTTTTGAAGCCTGATTAGTGCCATCTGGTGGGAGTAAAATAAGAAAAACATCTGCAATGTCATGGTTTAGCACAACTATCTGCTTTTTGTTTATGTTTGGGTGAAATAACATGTTTAAGATGATCAATTTGACTGTTACCTCACTTACTACCGAGTGTGATATCCTACTAACCTCATAGGTATGAGTTTGAAAATGCGGACGTCTTTAGTGGCTATGGCCAGCACATGGAAGGATCTCCCCAGATTAGGAGCAAAGGTGATGTCATGAACCGGGTCAGTCACAGTCATCAGCGTCTCTGCTTTGGCATACTTCCTGTAGATCAACATAAACCCTTTTAGAAAAGCTTATAAGTGATAACAAGTAAAACAGGAACTGATGCATGGAGTGAAGCTCATACCTGGTATTTTCATTATACTCATAGATCTGCACTTTGCCGCTGTATGTGATGTTGCTGTCGTCACTGCCCACGGCTATCATTGGAGGATGAGCTCGAGAACTAAAGGACAGAACAAACCGTTGTGACGATCAAGAGTGCATCTTTCATATTGATATGTGACTGTGTAGACGGCGCTCAGACCTGGAGGGGTTCCAGGAGATGCAGGAGCAGGAGAGCTTGCAGGAGATCTCGTGCTGCAGTGACCACTGGCTGAGGTTCATCACGTCAGGGGCCTCGTAGATGCGCACCACGCCGTCTGCAGAGCAGGTGGTCAGCATCAGGCCCATGTGCTTCGGCGCAAACTTCACATCGGTCACGGACGTCCGGCTGTCCACCAGCGTGGTTCTCTTGATCTGTACAGACAACGCAGAAATCAACAAAAGAACTCTGACATTTGATTGGTTTTTACTTCCTTTCACAAACTATAGTACAATTATAATGTTGTCAGTAATAGGGATCTTTCATTAGATAATGCTGAAATATTTGAAACTGTTTTAATACTCATTTTCCACAGTATCAATACACTGATACCAGCTGTGCTTTGTGCATTTTCCCTGCAGTTTTTACAAAAATAAAATCCTGCTGGGGTTAACTCATATGGAGTGGGGCTGCACATGACATGCAGACAAAAGTATATTTATCATGGCCCCTGAATTAAGAATTGGTTCCCTCATTTTATTAATTCATTACCTCATTTTAGTTACCTGTGGCCATGATTTACTGTTTGTTCCCTCATTTTAGTTAATTGGCGACTATGAATTAAGAGTTTGTTCCCTTATTTTATGAATTAATTCCTTCAATTTAGTTCATGACCACAAATTAAGAATCTGTTTCTTCATTTTAGTTATATTTGCTCCCACAGCTTAATTCATTCCCTCAGTGTTAATTCGCTTCTTACTTTTTTATTTTACAGAGCAGTTGTATTACAATTATCTTAATAATAGGGGTCATATGATGCGATTTCAATTTTTGCTTTCTCTTTGGAGTGTTACAAGCTCTTGGTGCATAAAGAAGATCTGTAAAGTTGCAAAGACTACAGTCTCAAATCCAAAGAGATATTCTTTATAAAAGTTCAGAGTCAGCCACACCTACCTAAAACGGCTTGTTCTAACACGCCCCCACATATCTACCTCACTATGTGGAAATATTAGCATAATGCGCCCAAATGTGCACGCAAAGAAAGAAGGCGTGGTTTCAGGAACAGCAGTAGTGTTGATGCAGCATGTCAGGGAGATGCTGTGTTTCAGTGCGAAAGCGAAAGCACTTTATTTGGCCTTCCGGAAGCAGATGCAATTAGGAATCATTGGTTAAGATTTATTTACAACAGAACAGCACAACCCAGATGTTCGAATTTGAGCAACGCATTTTATGGACGACGGTTTTTTGAACCTAGAAGAGTACAAGGCTGGCTGTGCACAAAGGCTATTTCTAAAAAAAAAAAAAAATTCCGACTTTGCTATGACAATCTGGCGCTTCTGAATCTGCGAGTGTAAGTATGTTTTGTTATTAGTTTAAGTATTTGCTATTGACTGTTCACATGCGGAGTTTTGCGCAGCGCAGAGTAACGCGTCGTGTGTGTGTGTGTGTGTGTGTGTGTGAGGGGAACAGGGTCACATCACAGGAGAGTGAACTGCCTGTCAGAAATCATAGCACGTCAGCGGACTTAACCGTGGCTTGTGTACTGCATCATCACTGTGTCTGTCACGCGACTCTGTTGCCCTTTC
>NW_015505625.1:315358-328636 GCF_001515645.1 Sinocyclocheilus grahami
CTGCCTGTCAGAAATCATAGCACGTCAGCTGTCTTAACCGCGGCTTGTGTACTGCATCATCACTGTGTCTGTCACGCGACTCTGTTGCCCTTTCGGACTTGAACTGATGGTAAAACTAACAACATTATTAACTGTCTTTACATTTATTTTGAAAGATGAAGCTGGTGATTATGGTAAGGGGCGTTACATTTCCGACGCGTGCTTGCGGTGTTCGGCCAATCACAATGCACTGGGTCAGCTGGCCAATCAGAGCAGACTGCGCTTGTCAGAAGGAGGGACTTTGTAGAAAATGTGTTTGAGAGAGGCGGGGCATAGAGGACCTACAATAATGTACAGTATTTGAAAAACAATGTGCTTTTTGAACATTAAAGCATGTCAACATATTCTGTTACACCAAATACACAAAATAATGATCTTTAAAATAGCATCATATGACCCCTTTAATAATAACAACAACAATAATAGTAATAATAATATATATTATATATAATATATAATGATTACTGTTAAACAATCCCACTCAGAGCTATGAAGCAGCAGATTTTCAGTTGATAAGAAATTAGTCTGATTAGGGTAAAAAAAAATTATAATATAGATACTGTTCAAATTTTATCCCTTTTATGTTGTAGCAATTTTTCCCTACGATATAAAAATATATTAGCACTATTTTTCAAGGTATTGTGTAGAAGTTAGAAATTCCAGTTTCATGACAACAGTAAAACAGTAACAAAAAATGTACAATTGTACATACCCAGTGACTTTGTCCCCGTTGTTTGTCATTGGATTCTCCGACGATCTCCTCCCATACAGCTGCAGTGCGGTCGAAGGAGCAAGACGCCAACACCTGCCCAAACTCAGGGTGCGCCCATGTCACCCTCCACACCGATCCACTGTGAGTCTACAACAGACAGACACAACTCAGAAATCAGTCAAAAACAGCTAATTTTTTCCCTCCATTAAGGTGTATTTGGTTAAACTAACTAATCATTTCAACATTTAGTTACATTTTTAATATGGTCATATGCACACAAAATATAAATTACCAAAATAATCTAAACGTAAATGCACCTATTGTACCCCACATCTTGAATTTAGCATTTTAGGTTTAAATAGAGAGTTACACCCAAAGAACATAACCAGGGCCGGCGGGTACATTTAGGTGAACTAGGCAGCCGCCTAGGGCAGCAGCACAGTCAGGGCGGCAAAAAGGACAGAGATTTCAGTTTATCTTTTGGGCATTCTTTTGAATTATTGTACTCATATCAACAAGTTATCACCCCTTAGTTATTCTAACTCTAAATTAACTTAGCTTCATAGTAATGTCGCTCCCGAGCCGTGCCCCACCTGAGCGGCATCAATATCACATGCAAAACACCCTCATGTACGTCCATAAATGTCATCAAAATGAATAAAACTATCCGGACATGAATGACTTTTGCTACTGGTGATGTCTGATGAGTTTTAAAGCCCGACACGCGCTTCTGAAAGGTAAGATTATAGCCTACTGTGAGAGAAAGCGTGGGGGAGACACAGGTGGACCAAGTGTATGGTGTAATGCCCAACCCTGTTCCTGGAGATCTACCTACCTGCAGAATTCAGTTCCAACCCTGATCAAACACACCTGTCTGTAATGATCAAGTGTTCCTTCAGATCCTAATAAGTTGGTTCAGTTGTGTTTGATCAAACACGTACATACCAAAACTGTGTTTTGTTTTTTTAGCCTGGTAGCCTAGATATTTAGCCTTTATCATTTATAACACTACGAACAGTGTTTAATTTGTAAATTGCGAGGTCCCGGAATAAAGTGGGGTGACGGATCCGGCAAGTGATCAGAGGATGGAGAGGTATGAATAAAACTATCCGGACATGAATGACTTTTGCTACTGGTGATGTCTGATGAGTTTCAAAGCCTGACACGCGCTTCTGAAAGGTAAGATTATAGCCTACTGTGAAAGAAAGCGTGGGGGAGACACAGGTGGACCAAGTGTATGGTGTAATCCAGGGGTGCCCAACCCTGTTCCTGGAGATCTACCTACCTGCAGAATTCAGTTCCAACCCTGATCAAACACACCTGTCTGTAATGATCAAGTGTTCCTTCAGATCCTAATAAGTTGGTTCAGTTGTGTTTGATCAAACACGTACATACCAAAACTGTGTTTTGTTTTTTTAGCCTGGTAGCCTAGATATTTAGCCTTTATCATTTATAACACTACGAACAGTGTTTAATTTGTAAATTGCGAGGTCCCGGAATAAAGTGGGGTGACGGATCCGGCAAGTGATCAGAGGATGGAGAGGTAATGGAGCATTCGTGCAATCATTTAGTGGACCCACTTAAGTGATTACCAGCTTGCATCAGTTGCTTTTATAGTATGCACATATACTCTAAAAATCATGGTTATTTTATTGCAAAATTTTTTCGTGTTTGGGTAGTTTTTGCGTAACCCAACTCCTGGGACAGGAGAGTCGCAACACCCCAGTGTTTGTAATGAGCGCAGATATTTTGCATTCTTTTCAGGCGAGTAGTTCTCAGTGCCGCCGACTTGCATTTCTTTGGTCAAATATAGGTTTGTGTATGTTTTATTTAATCTATAAAACAGTTTCTTTGCTGTAAATCACTTTATTTTATGCAAAGCAAACCAAGTCACCTAAACAAGCCACATCAGTCTTTTTGCGACGATTAAATGAAAATTAAATTTTTACTTCTAAAATGCTTGTTAAACGAGTTTAAATGTAAGAAATGTTGTATACATGTTTAAACGGTAAAATATGTTGTAGAGAAAGAAAGAAAAATAAAAAAATGTCAAAATAAATGAAAAACTAAAACGAAACCAAACCAACAGCAGTTATTGAACACCTAACTAAAAATAATAATCAAAAATAAATAATCATTTTCTAATCAATCTCAGCATGCTTTAATTTTGTGTCGCTAGAGGTTTGCGTCAATAAGCTTAAATTAAAATGTCTTTGGTCTGCGCTCTGGAAGTGTTCTGTTCATTCTGGTAAAATGTAATTACTAAAACTAAAATTAAAATGGAAACTAAACTGTATAAAAACTAAATAGGCTATAAATCTGTTCACAAAATAAAAACTAAACTAAAATTAACCAAATTATTAATGAAACTAATAAAAAAAAATTGAAAGCGATATTAAAATAAAAACGAATTTAAATGCAAAACTATAATAACCCTGACACGAACATCTTTCAATGGTGTGGGAGGAGGTGGGGTTCCGCCAAATTAGGTTATCGGAATTCGGAGGTGCTGGACCCTGACCCAGCTTGTTCAAATTACACCCTGACTACGAATAGGGATTTCGGCTGTATGAGCACGTCTCTTAGTGAAAACGAACAACAGAGAATTGGGCTTTCCCTGTCCTGAACAAATAAATAATCATTTTCTAATCAATCTCAGCATGCTTTAATTTTGTGTCGCTAGAGGTTTGCGTCAATAAGCTTAAATTAAAATGTCTTTGGTCTGCGCTCTGGAAGTGTTCTGTTCATTCTGGTAAAATGTAATTACTAAAACTAAAATTAAAATGGAAACTAAACTGTATAAAAACTAAATAGGCTATAAATCTGTTCACAAAATAAAAACTAAACTAAAATTAACCAAATTATTAATGAAACTAATAAAAAAAAATTGAAAGCGATATTAAAATAAAAACGAATTTAAATGCAAAACTATAATAACCCTGACACGAACATCTTTCATTGGTGTGTGAGGAGGGGGATCCGCCACATGAGGTTATCGGAATTCGGAGGTGCTGGACCCGGACCCAGCTTGTTCAAACTACACCCTGACTACGAATAGGGATTTCGGCTGTACGAGCATGGCTTGAACAGATTTCTATGTCTCTTAGTGAAAAAGAAGTACAGACACTTGTGCTTTCCATGTCCTGAACAACGTTTGTCGAGCTGCTCACCGGGAATTCTCCCAAATCTTCCCATGGCCACTTCAGGCCTGTACATACACTTAAAGGTCCCCGTAAATGCTTAAACACGCATTGTTCCTCTGTGTGTTGACATCATTTTAACTGAAACAGGAAGACAGGGCGGGACATATCAAGCAGCCCCGCCCCTTTTTAAAATAGCCAATAGCGTTCGTTTATATCACAGCTTGGGCTAGAGCCGTTCAGAGCCGTTGAGCTCCGTAAAGCCGCATTCGACAGGCTATGCCAGCCACAATCTCATCTATATTGCTATAAAATATAGCATTCTGTGTAGAATTCAAATAGCTCCGGTACATTTTGTGGTCTGCGCCGACTCGCGCATGTGATCCGCTCCGTGCTATCG
The DNA here is from genome assembly GCF_001515645.1 of Sinocyclocheilus grahami. Classification (NCBI taxonomy): domain Eukaryota; kingdom Metazoa; phylum Chordata; class Actinopteri; order Cypriniformes; family Cyprinidae; genus Sinocyclocheilus; species Sinocyclocheilus grahami. The sequence goes on from NW_015505625.1 coordinate 319,650, forward strand.
TGTCTCTGGACCGGAGCAGAGTGTGTGTGCGGTGCGGTGGTTAGCGTGACACAGCGCCAAACCAGACTTCTTTTTTTCCTCAATGGAAAGCATATTTACACTGTTTGAATCGTTCCCTGTCCCCTATATAGTGCACTACGTGCCATTCACTGTACAGAACATACTAACTCTGTGGACAAGTGACCGATTTCAGCCGCGGCTTCAGCATCTACTTTATAGTGTAGGGGGCGGGGCTTTGAATTCTAGAGAGCATTTGATTGGACAGAAAGTTTGATGAGACGCTGAAGTACGATGTGACGTCAAAAAAATCTTTGAGCCGTTTTGGCGGAAGTGACGAACTGCAAGCTTTGAATGTTTATATCTTCTAAATGCAAATTTTGTCACTGTTTTGGCGCACACTGCCTTATAGATAACCTTAAGACTAACATAGTGATACTAACACCCAAAAAACTTTAATTTTGATTTCATGGGGACTTTAATTTGCTTTTGCAGCTATACTAGTGGTTATTTTTTATTATTATTTTTTTTACGTTGCAGTAGGAAACAATATATAATAATCAGAAAACACGCCCGTGTGGGGTTAGGATTAGGTGTGGGGGTGGGGTTAGGATTAGGTGTGGGGTTGGGATTAGGATTAGGTGTGGAGGTGGGGTTAGGATTAGGTGTGGGGGTGGGGTTAGGATTAGGGTTAGGGTTAGGATTAGGCAATTAGGTAGCGACTTCAACGAGGGGGTGCATAATCTGGCAGGGGTGCAGAATTCGGCACAACACTGGCCTGGACATAGTTGGGATTAGGTGTGGGTTAGGGTTAGGATTAGGTGTGGAGATGGGGTTAGGATTAGGTGTGGAAGTGGGTTAGGATTAGGTGTGGGGGTGGGGTTAGGATTAGGGGTGGAGGTGACATACAGCCCTCTACGAACACCTAGCAATTGAATTGCCATTGGCTAGTAAATTTTTTTGTTTACTCGCCACACTGATAAATATATACATACATATACACACACACACAGGTTTGTTTTTATGGTTTATGGGGACTCTCCATAGGCGTAATGGTTTTTATACTGTACAAACCGTATATTCTATTGCCCTACCCCTAAACCTACCCCTCACAGGAGACTTTCTGCATTTTTAGATTTTCCAAAAAAACTCATTCTGAATTATTTATAAGCCTTTTGAATTACGGGGACACTGAAAATGTCCTCATAAATCACCTTCTCGTTGTAATACCTATGTCATACCCATGTTATAATACAAATTTGTGTCCTCAAACCACATAAACATGCACACACACACACATACATATACATACACGCATAAACAAACACATACACACACACACACATATATATATTTGTTTGTTTGTGAAATGGCACAGTTTTATAAATATCTGAAAGTACACTCTTAACATCAGTCAGTCAAGCATTATAATATGATAATCAATGTTATTTAATGATATAACTTTTGTAATTAGAATTAAAACTTGATAACCATGTATAAATGGAGTTTAGTCATTTTAAATGAACTTCAGACTGGTGCTGGTGCTTTTTTGGTCATTCAGTGTTTCTGTAAAAAAAAAAAAAATTGGGGAAAAACTAACAAAAATACTGATTAGATAATACTGATACGAATTCTACAATATAAAACGCACCAAGGATTAATGAGCTACTGGATTCATGAATATTAATCAGGTTGTGTGCGTTCGCTCGAACTGATTTGCTGAAATCTAAACAGGGACGATAATAGGTGAGCGCCAGCCAATGAGATTGCCGTTTGCGCATTAGTTCCGCCCACTAGCGGAGAAAGCGGTAGTTCTTAAAAGCTGAAGAATTCCAAAGGAACTCCGTTATTTTTACAGCAAAATACAACAAAGAATATCGTTTACATGTAGCGCGCATAGCTAGCGCCTCAATTCTCTCTCTGCGTGTGTGTGAGACAAAGCGACGGCGAGCAGTGCGCTTCACACTAGAGTTTACGGTGCGCCAAATACACAAACACAGGTGCGCTGCGCATCCATTCAGATGAACTGAAAAGCAGCACAGATCGCTTGACGGAGAGTGAAACGCTCAGTCAGTGTTCTGTGAGTGAAAATATATCTGAGCTAAACTTATACTTAGCCTTCAACTAAGTAAGTTGTCTCGAGTAAAATCTGAGAATTTATTAGCCATTGGCTAATATTACACATCATTTAGTCGCCCAGAGTGAAGATTTAGTCGCAATGTAGAGGGTTGACATAACACAAATAACTCATACCTTCCAGCTAGCAGTACAATGCCATTCTCCGTCGTCACCTTTGTCCCAGACCTAAAACAGTTTAAAAAGGGGGAAAAGCAAGAATGTTTGTCATTAAATTGTGGAACAATTAGGCACATAAGCTAAAGAACCACAAGCTGCACTGAATGAAACCTTCAAGACTCAAAAGCCTATATGAACTACTGAATTTCATGTAATTTGGGGCTTGAAGCGGATTTAAATAGGACAAAAAACGTCTTTCATTCATAAAAATGTCTCTGCCAATTGAAGTCTCTGGCTGTGTCTCAAAACCTAGTAAGCTGCCCTAATAACCCGTGTCACAGGACTCTCAATGTGTCTATGTCGGCACCTGAGTTCACTGTGCAGGTTTATAGACACAGCCTCTGTTAGTAGTGTGCAGTGGACGGTGCAGGTTTATAGACACCGCCTCTGTTAGCAGTGTGCAGTGGATGGTGCAGGTTTATAGACATGCCTCTGTTAGTAGTGTGCAGTGGACGGTGCAGGTTTATAGACACGCCTCTGTTAGTAGTGCGCAATAAACGGTGCAGGTTTATAGGCACCGCCTCTGTTAGTAGTGCGCAATAAACGGTGCAGGTTTATAGGCACCGCCTCTGTTAGTAGTGCGCAATAAACGGTGCAGGTTTATAGGCACCGCCTCTGTTAGTAGTGCGCAATAAACGGTGCAGGTTTATAGGCACCGCCTCTGTTAGTAGTGCGCAATAAACGGTGCAGGTTTATAGGCACCGCCTCTGTTAGTAGTGCGCAATAAACGGTGCAGGTTTATAGGCACCGCCTCTGTTAGTAGTGCGCAATAAACGGTGCAGGTTTATAGGCACCGCCTCTGTTAGTAGTGCGCAATAAACGGTGCAGGTTTATAGGCACCGCCTCTGTTAGTAGTGCGCAATAAACGGTGCAGGTTTATAGGCACCGCCTCTGTTAGTAGTGCGCAATAAACGGTGCAGGTTTATAGGCACCGCCTCTGTTAGTAGTGCGCAATAAACGGTGCAGGTTTATAGGCACCGCCTCTGTTAGTAGTGCGCAATAAACGGTGCAGGTTTATAGGCACCGCCTCTGTTAGTAGTGCGCAATAAACGGTGCAGGTTTATAGGCACCGCCTCTGTTAGTAGTGCGCAATAAACGGTGCAGGTTTATAGGCACCGCCTCTGTTAGTAGTGCGCAATAAACGGTGCAGGTTTATAGGCACCGCCTCTGTTAGTAGTGCGCAATAAACGGTGCAGGTTTATAGGCACCGCCTCTGTTAGTAGTGCGCAATAAACGGTGCAGGTTTATAGGCACCGCCTCTGTTAGTAGTGCGCAATAAACGGTGCAGGTTTATAGGCACCGCCTCTGTTAGTAGTGCGCAATAAACGGTGCAGGTTTATAGGCACCGCCTCTGTTAGTAGTGCGCAATAAACGGTGCAGGTTTATAGGCACCGCCTCTGTTAGTAGTGCGCAATAAACGGTGCAGGTTTATAGGCACCGCCTCTGTTAGTAGTGCGCAATAAACGGTGCAGGTTTATAGGCACCGCCTCTGTTAGTAGTGCGCAATAAACGGTGCAGGTTTATAGGCACCGCCTCTGTTAGTAGTGCGCAATAAACGGTGCAGGTTTATAGGCACCGCCTCTGTTAGTAGTGCGCAATAAACGGTGCAGGTTTATAGGCACCGCCTCTGTTAGTAGTGCGCAATAAACGGTGCAGGTTTATAGGCACCGCCTCTGTTAGTAGTGCGCAATAAACGGTGCAGGTTTATAGGCACCGCCTCTGTTAGTAGTGCGCAATAAACGGTGCAGGTTTATAGGCACCGCCTCTGTTAGTAGTGCGCAATAAACGGTGCAGGTTTATAGGCACCGCCTCTGTTAGTAGTGCGCAATAAACGGTGCAGGTTTATAGGCACCGCCTCTGTTAGTAGTGCGCAATAAACGGTGCAGGTTTATAGGCACCGCCTCTGTTAGTAGTGCGCAATAAACGGTGCAGGTTTATAGGCACCGCCTCTGTTAGTAGTGCGCAATAAACGGTGCAGGTTTATAGGCACCGCCTCTGTTAGTAGTGCGCAATAAACGGTGCAGGTTTATAGGCACCGCCTCTGTTAGTAGTGCGCAATAAACGGTGCAGGTTTATAGGCACCGCCTCTGTTAGTAGTGCGCAATAAACGGTGCAGGTTTATAGGCACCGCCTCTGTTAGTAGTGCGCAATAAACGGTGCAGGTTTATAGGCACCGCCTCTGTTAGTAGTGCGCAATAAACGGTGCAGGTTTATAGGCACCGCCTCTGTTAGTAGTGCGCAATAAACGGTGCAGGTTTATAGGCACCGCCTCTGTTAGTAGTGCGCAATAAACGGTGCAGGTTTATAGGCACCGCCTCTGTTAGTAGTGCGCAATAAACGGTGCAGGTTTATAGGCACCGCCTCTGTTAGTAGTGCGCAATAAACGGTGCAGGTTTATAGGCACCGCCTCTGTTAGTAGTGCGCAATAAACGGTGCAGGTTTATAGGCACCGCCTCTGTTAGTAGTGCGCAATAAACGGTGCAGGTTTATAGGCACCGCCTCTGTTAGTAGTGCGCAATAAACGGTGCAGGTTTATAGGCACCGCCTCTGTTAGTAGTGCGCAATAAACGGTGCAGGTTTATAGGCACCGCCTCTGTTAGTAGTGCGCAATAAACGGTGCAGGTTTATAGGCACCGCCTCTGTTAGTAGTGCGCAATAAACGGTGCAGGTTTATAGGCACCGCCTCTGTTAGTAGTGCGCAATAAACGGTGCAGGTTTATAGGCACCGCCTCTGTTAGTAGTGCGCAATAAACGGTGCAGGTTTATAGGCACCGCCTCTGTTAGTAGTGCGCAATAAACGGTGCAGGTTTATAGGCACCGCCTCTGTTAGTAGTGCGCAATAAACGGTGCAGGTTTATAGGCACCGCCTCTGTTAGTAGTGCGCAATAAACGGTGCAGGTTTATAGGCACCGCCTCTGTTAGTAGTGCGCAATAAACGGTGCAGGTTTATAGGCACCGCCTCTGTTAGTAGTGCGCAATAAACGGTGCAGGTTTATAGGCACCGCCTCTGTTAGTAGTGCGCAATAAACGGTGCAGGTTTATAGGCACCGCCTCTGTTAGTAGTGCGCAATAAACGGTGCAGGTTTATAGGCACCGCCTCTGTTAGTAGTGCGCAATAAACGGTGCAGGTTTATAGGCACCGCCTCTGTTAGTAGTGCGCAATAAACGGTGCAGGTTTATAGGCACCGCCTCTGTTAGTAGTGCGCAATAAACGGTGCAGGTTTATAGGCACCGCCTCTGTTAGTAGTGCGCAATAAACGGTGCAGGTTTATAGGCACCGCCTCTGTTAGTAGTGCGCAATAAACGGTGCAGGTTTATAGGCACCGCCTCTGTTAGTAGTGCGCAATAAACGGTGCAGGTTTATAGGCACCGCCTCTGTTAGTAGTGCGCAATAAACGGTGCAGGTTTATAGGCACCGCCTCTGTTAGTAGTGCGCAATAAACGGTGCAGGTTTATAGGCACCGCCTCTGTTAGTAGTGCGCAATAAACGGTGCAGGTTTATAGGCACCGCCTCTGTTAGTAGTGCGCAATAAACGGTGCAGGTTTATAGGCACCGCCTCTGTTAGTAGTGCGCAATAAACGGTGCAGGTTTATAGGCACCGCCTCTGTTAGTAGTGCGCAATAAACGGTGCAGGTTTATAGGCACCGCCTCTGTTAGTAGTGCGCAATAAACGGTGCAGGTTTATAGGCACCGCCTCTGTTAGTAGTGCGCAATAAACGGTGCAGGTTTATAGGCACCGCCTCTGTTAGTAGTGCGCAATAAACGGTGCAGGTTTATAGGCACCGCCTCTGTTAGTAGTGCGCAATAAACGGTGCAGGTTTATAGGCACCGCCTCTGTTAGTAGTGTGCAGTGGACGGTGTTCTCTTGCCTTGACGCTCTGATCACTGGAGCAGGTCGCCATCCTCCGACCGTGAAAGTCATAAGAAACATCGTGAATCAGGTCTTTATGATCCGCGGCGATGCTCTTCGCCACGAACATCTTCTAAACTACTTCTTAATAAAGACAATATCTCACACAACTCAGTTAATAAAACAGCAGAGGCTTGTTTAGTCAAACTTCAGCAGAAATGTTGAACTCTAGAGTAGCGGTGCCGTGTTTCTTTACTGGAATCGTTGCTCGCTGATTAAAGCATCTGAGAGCTGATTACTGCCACCTACTGCATGAGCGGAGTTACTGCAGCCAATATTAATAAACTCGCATAAACCGAGGCGCGAATGAACATCAAATGTCTACAAAAACGATTCGATCTTACCAGATTTAACAAAACCGGCATCCAATGTTTTGATATAGTAATTATTTATTCAATATGTTAAAGTCTTGAATCTTAAATGTATTTTTCTTTCTTGACATTTCGTTTTTTTTAACATCCGTTAGAGCTCTGTGCCCCACTGATGTTGATAGAAATCGAAATCATTTATCAAATAAGTCCACTGGTCGCATTTTTCCACAGACAATTAACTGAAGACATTTATCTTCCTTAAAAACGATTAGTTTATATAAGTAGTCAATGTAAAATGCATGGACAGTTGGAGGTGTTTGTGTGTTGAAGTTCAATATCATGCTCACTACGTCTGTATTTCTTTAGGAGACGGCTATCTAGTGGACCTTTGTGGTATGAATGAAAGGGCGCTTCACAGACACACCCGTTTTGATCACGTCTCTCAAACACAGAATCAGGAAATGACATCAACTCTCCACTTCGAGGAAACGAAACTTCAGTGCCACTTAGCTGTACTGTGTCTCTGTGCATGCAGTGAAATGGCTGAAGCCAGATTTTCTCATGACCAGTTCAGATGCCCAGTGTGTCTGGAGTTGCTGAAGGATCCAGTGACCATCCCCTGTGGACACAGTTACTGTAGGGGCTGCATTACAGGCCACTGGAATCAAGAGGATCAGATACGATTCTACAGCTGCCCTGAATGCAGACAGACCTTCAGACCAAGACCTGTTTTAAAGAAAAGCACCATGCTGGCTGAAGTGGTGGAGCAACTGAAGAAGAGTAAACTCCAAACTGCTGTTCCTGCTGGACCTGGAGATGTGGAGTGTGACGTCTGTACTGAAAGAAAAAACAAAGCCATCAAGTCCTGTCTGGTGTGTCTGAACTCTTTCTGTCAAAATCACCTTGAACAACATGAGAATCTCTTCAAAGGAAAGAGACATGATCTAATAGATGCCACTGGACGACTTCAGGAGATGATCTGCCATCAACATGAAAAACTGCTAGACATTTACTGCCAGACTGACAAGCAGTGTATATGCATGGCCTGCATGGTGGATGAACACAAAAGTCATGAGACTGTATCAGCTGCAGCAGAGAGGACCGAAAAACAGGTACAGACTGAGAGACAGTGTTAAGATTATCCAGTACCCTGCAATGAAAACACAAAGGTAGGAGTCACTCAGAAACATTTCCCTCATATTTCTGTGATGTGCTGTTGTTTTGTCCTATACAGAGACAATTAGACGAGACACGGAGAGAATTCCAGCAGCAAATCCAGGAGCGAGAGCAGAAGCTTCAGGAGCTGAAAAAGGCTGTGAAAACTCACAAGGTGAGTTCTGAGGAGAAGCAGCAGCGCTGGTTTAGTTAAGACTCTTCTTCAGTTGGTTATTGAGGGTGATTTTCAGTCCCACTGAAGCACAGCAGACTGTGTGAGCAGCAGTAAGAGCTGATTGTAATGTGTGTCCTACAGCGCTCTGCACAGACAGCAGTGGAGGACAGTGAGAGGATCTTTACTGAACTCATCAGCTCCATTGAGAGAAGACGCTCTGAGGTCACACAGATGATTAGAGATCGAGAAAAGACTGTAGTGAGTCGAGCTGAAGCACTTATGAAGCGACTAACACAGGACATTGGTCAACTAAGGAGGAGTGATGCTGAACTACAACAGCTTTCACAGACACATAATCACACCTATTTCCTCCAGGTAACACCATGGCCATCAGTCTTTTCATTACTGAGAGCTTTTACAGATTTTATTGACACTTGAGCAGCATTTACTCTCTATGAAATATTTCTGTCTTAAATTTATTCTCTAGTTGTTTGTGTCTGTGTAGAGTTTCCCGTCTCTCCCTGTTCCTCCTGGATCTCCAGATGTTCCCAGCATCACTGACAGTTCTTTGGATGTTGTAGGAAAATCAGTCGCTAAACTGAGACAGAAACTGGAGGATTTCTGCAGAGAAGAGATTGAAAAACTTTCTGGAAGAGGTAAAGTACTGGAGACTCATTGGTATTCTATCTATCTAGTTCCTTTACACTGAAACTGTGTGTCATGTGTGTTGTTTTCCACAGTGACATGCATCCAGATCATTCCCACCCCAGAATATGAGAGCAGGAAAGACTTCCTACAGTGTAAGTTACTAGGAAAATAGGAATACACAAAAGACAGCATTGCTATATGACAAGGTCTCTTTATGGACACCGATAAATCAGTGTATTATTTTTCTATGATTTTTTTAAACATGCAAATACACATGAAACGTGAAAATAAGAATGACTTATTTACATCAGTGGTTCTCAATTCCAGTCCTCATGACCCCTTGCTCAGGGAGTAGGGAGCAATGAACACTGTGTAGGGACACTGTCATTTGGAACTCAGTTCATGCATGGGGCTCTCTTCTAACAAGCTGATGATCTGAATCAGGTGTGGTAAATAAGAGAGACATGCAAAATGTGCAGAGCGGGCGGGGGGGGG
>NW_015505625.1:328740-345224 GCF_001515645.1 Sinocyclocheilus grahami
CTGAAATTGGGGGGATCCTGCATCCAATAGCGCCATGCTATAAGGGAGTTCAGAATGAAGCCGCTCTGGAAGCCCAGCACCGGACGGACCGCACTGAGGGCTCCTGTAAGCATGAGCTAACAATGAGACTCAAGCCACTAGGCTGAGGACTACATCACAAAATTCTACCCATTAAAGGGGGTTAGGTGAATTTAAGCAGACAAAATCCATGCCTGCAAGGGAGGGACGTCCAAGTTATAAAACCTGGTGAAGGTGGACGGCGACGACCAGCCGGCGGCCACACAGATATCACCAATAGAAATCCCGCTGGACCAAGCCCAGGAGGAGGTCATTCCTCTGGTGGAGTGGGCCCTCACTCCTACAGGACATTGCAAGCCCGCTGAGTTGTAAGCCAGGGCTATAGCATCAACTATCCAGTGAGTCTCTGCTTCGTAACTGGCAGCCCTTTAGAGCGGCCTCCGAAGCATACAAAGAGCTGCTCTGAGTGCCAAAACAGGCCAGAGCGCTCAACATACACTCTAAGGGTGCTTTCACACTTGGTTTGATTGCCTGGTCCGAACCCGAGTTCGATTGCTCCCCCCTCCCCCTGCCCCTGCTGGACTGCGTTCATATTATTTTATTTGGGTCTGAACTGCGGTTCATTTGTGTCATCAAGCCGCAAGAAGGCGCAGAAGGCGGCGGCAAAATGCATAACATTGCTCTCTGCACTTTGTCATATTTACGTTTTTGAACCATTCGTTTTGTTTACAAAGGTTCAGTGCATAACGGCATTTACTGTACGTCTGTCTTACGAATGTACTGCAAATAAAGAACGCTGAAGGCGAACAGAAATGAGAAATACAGCTTTCTGCTTGCAGTGCGTCAGTCACGCTCATTAGGAAAGTGTTTACTCACTTTCCTGACGAGCAAGTGTTTCACTACACAAACACACATTTTTATCAGATAATATGTCATTAACAGTGGTCCACTTCCACGATTTGGTATGATTGCGTTCACATCAGCAGCAAACCGTACTGGAGTTCACATGAGCCGTACCACAGACCACCCTTTTTAAAACCCTCAAATGGTCCTCATTTCCTGTTTACACTTCTGGTCTTTGGGGTCAATATGACCCCAAAATTGATAGAGTTATTATAAAAAATATATATATAAATTTTTAATCATACAAATAATATATACATTTTTTTTGTTTACTTCTCATCTATACATTAAAGCTGTGTTTTGGGAGATATGAAGTACTTTTGTACCGATTTACCAAAAAATTCCTCAACTACACCATTAGCTTGCATGTGAAATATCACATTTTTAAAAAATCACTTAAATGATTATCTAAATTTGATTTAAGTTGTTTCTGGATATCTAGGTATATCTAGATAGCTGATCTAGGTGTTAGGTGTAGAATTCTGCCATCTGCTGGTTAGAGAAAAACTTGTAGAAATTAGAGTTTTTGAAAGAATAGTGTAATGAACATATACTGTATATCCAGAGGCCCATAGAGATCCATTCATTTTTCTGGAAGTGGCCAACTGATCCTCTGACAACTTTTCTGATATATATTTTGTAAATATGTATTGAAACATTATAAAATACATTAAAAACAGCATTTTTCTCAAAGGTTAGAATTTGTTTTTGTTGTTTGAGGTATTTTGAAGTGCCCGCTTTTGCAATAATGCCACATAAATTTGCAGAAATGCCACATAAATTGTGACTAAAACTTGATTGCATGCACATATTTTTTTTCAATCTAAAAAGTTAAATCAAAACAATTTTATTTTACTTAAATGTAAATAAAACCAACATCAAAAAAACAAAACATGGTGGGTGAAAAATGGTGGGTGTGTGTGTGTGTGAGAGAGTGTGTGTGTGTGTGTATGTACGTAAGTATGCTCGTTCCATATTGCATTTGTGCTCTAGTACCAGGCCTTAATTTCTGTGTGGAAATTTTCAGATTTATGCTGGATTTATTGATTTTTTTTTGACAAATTAAAAAAAAAAAGATTTTTTTCGCATTTCCCGTTCATTTTCAGTTGGGGTCATATTGGTCCAATTTTTACATAGCTTCAGAACAACCGAATCAAGCCCGTTTTTTTTTATGTGAATACAGATAGAAAATGTTGAAAAGTCAAATATCTTATTCCACTGAGATGAAGGGAACCATTTTTTTTAACTAAGTAAATGTTGATTGGGGTCATTTTGACCCCAGTGACCGATTGAGGGTTAAGCGGACTTGGGTACGGTTCGCGGGAGCACACCCGAGGTCGGAAGACACCCTAAGAGCCCGAACTGGGCAGAGTGGATTAGGACCCTGCTCACCCTCTTCATTGGAGAGCGCTAAAAGGGTGATGTCTTGTGCTCTGAACAGAGTGGAGAGCACTTTAGGCACATAGCTGTGTCTTGGCTTGAGGACAACTCTACAGTCGTTAGGCCAAAACTCAAGACATGAAGCAATGACCGACAGTGAGTGCAGGTTGCCCACTCGCTTGACTGGTGCTAAAGCCAAAAGGAGGGCAGTCTTAAGCGTCAGGGGCTGCAAATCGGCCGACTGGACCGGCTCTAAGAGAGGGCCCCATAGGGCCCGGAGGACTATAGATAGGTCCCACGTCAGCATCGTGTGAGGGCGATGCGGATTCAATCTCTGAGCTCCCCTCAGAAACTTAACCAGGTCGTTCCTGCCAATTGTCTGGCCAGCCACGAGAGAATGATTCGCCGTGATGTCTGCCACATAAACTTTGAGCATGGAAGGGGTGCGCCCCTTGTCCAGCAGCTCTTGTAGAAAGGTTAGCACGTAGGACACGTCACAATAGGATGGGTCCTCACTCTGTGCTGCACACTAGTCAGAGAAAACGGTCCATTTAAGGGTGTAGAGACCGGAGACAGGAAAATTAGAATAACAAAGTGAAAAGATATGTTCCATATTGCATTTGTGCTCTAGTACCAGGCCTTAATTTCTGTGTGGAAATTTTCAGATTTATGCTGGATTTATTGATTTTTTTTTGACAAATTAAAAAAAAAAAGATTTTTTCGCATTTCCCGTTCATTTTCAGTTGGGGTCATATTGGTCCAATTTTTACATAGCTTCAGAACAACCGAATCAAGCCCGTTTTTTTTTATGTGAATACAGATAGAAAATGTTGAAAAGTCAAATATCTTATTCCACTGAGATGAAGGGAACCATTTTTTTTAACTAAGTAAAAGTTGATTGGGGTCATTTTGACCCCAGTGACCGATTGAGGGTTAAGCGGACTCGGGTACGGTTCGCGGGAGCACACCCGAGGTCGGAAGACACCCTAAGAGCCCGAACTGGGCAGAGTGGATTAGGACCCTGCTCACCACCCTCTTCATTGGAGAGCGCTAAAAGGGTGATGTCTTGTGCTCTGAACAGAGTGGAGAGCACTTTAGGCACATAGCTGTGTCTTGGCTTGAGGACAACTCTACAGTCGTTAGGCCAAAACTCAAGACATGAAGCAATGACCGACAGTGAGTGCAGGTTGCCCACTCGCTTGACTGGTGCTAAAGCCAAAAGGAGGGCAGTCTTAAGCGTCAGGGGCTGCAAATCGGCCGACTGGACCGGCTCTAAGAGAGGGCCCCATAGGGCCCGGAGGACTATAGATAGGTCCCACGTCAGCATCGTGTGAGGGCGATGCGGATTCAATCTCTGAGCTCCCCTCAGAAACTTAACCAGGTCGTTCCTGCCAATTGTCTGGCCAGCCACGAGAGAATGATTCGCCGTGATGTCTGCCACATAAACTTTGAGCATGGAAGGGGTGCGCCCCTTGTCCAGCAGCTCTTGTAGAAAGGTTAGCACGTAGGACACGTCACAATAGGATGGGTCCTCACTCTGTGCTGCACACTAGTCAGAGAAAACGGTCCATTTAAGGGTGTAGAGACCGGAGACAGGAAAATTTGAATAACAAAGTGAAAAGATATGTTTTTCAGGTGGGCTTTGAAATCCTGTAATGAAGAGAGTTCCAGAGTGTGGGGGCAGCGATACATATGCTGTCAGAAACGATATGCACAACTTTTTCAACTCCTTAAAAACCATATACGGCCCAAATAGTTGTTCCATTACACCTTTGAAAGCAGCAGATGGACTTACAATTTTAAAAGATAAAAAACAGATCTTGGCAAGATGGGCTGAATATTTTGATTCCCTCCTTAATCATCAGTCACCAATTGATTATTCCATCTTGGAGGAGCTACCAAATCGGCAAACTATTCAAGACCTTGATCGCCATCCAACTTTCCTAGAGGTGTTGCCAGCTATTAACTCTCTTCAAAATAACAAGTCCCCTGGCAATGTTGGCATCCCTCCTGAACTCCTTAAACAAGGTGGCTACCTGTGTATCAGGATGATCCATCAATACATCCTACAGGTCTGGGAACTGGAGTGTGTCCCTCAACAATGGAGAGATGTCAATATTGTCACTCTATACAAAAACAAGGGTGAAAAGTCTATTTGCAGCAACAGTCGAGGTATATCACTACTGGCAGTAGCAGGGAAGGTCCTGGTAAAAATCATGTTATGTCGGCTGGTGGAGAACCTAACTGAACATCTGTTTCCATTTTCATAGTGAGACAGCTTCAAGAAAAAATGTTGCGAACCGCATCAGGACCTTTTCATGGCTTTTGTTGATCTCTCCAAAGTTTTTGATACAGTGAGCCGAGAGCTGCTCTGGGACATTCTAACAAAATTTGGTTGTCCAAGAAAATTCTGTAACATTTTGTCACAGTTCCATGAAGGAATGGTGGCTCTTGTGACCATAGGTGGTCAGTAGTCAGAGACTTTTAGAGTACGCACTGGAGTAAGGCAAGGATGTGTATTGGAACCTGTATTTTTTAACATCTACCTCCTATGTGTCACAAAGCTCCTGCATGATAAACTTGAAAGCAGCAGTGGAATTACTGTTGACTTCAGGTTGGTTGGAAACCTCTTTAATATTCAAAGGTTCCAGGCCTCTACCAAGGTCTCAACTATGCAGATCCCTGAGTTGCAGTATGCCGATGGCTGTGTGCTTTTCACACATACATACACATACACCAGAAGACCTGCAAACTATCCTTGTTGCTGCTGTGAGGATATATAGCAGATTGGGTTTGTCAGTCAATACTGCTAAACCTGAAGTTATATGTCAACATCTTTAAGAAAGTGCCAAATTAATCCCTCATGCCTGGAAGAATTAGCAGCAAATCGCACCACCTGGAGGCAGCTCTGTCACGCAGGAATAGTGCAACTGGAATCAGAGAGAAATATGAGGAAACAACAAAAAAAACTAAGGAGACACACAGTCCCTGTCCCTAAAAATTCTGACTTTATTTACCCAACCTGTAATAAAATTTGTGGATCAAGGATAGGGCTCTATAGTCATTAAAGGATACACCACAAATGAGGAGGATGGTCATCATCGGATAAGATGGACTACCAAGAGGATATTGAAGGGCGAGACCATGGAGAGACCATTTGAACATAATGAGGAGTATTTTGTATTGAATACGGAAATGAATAGGAAGCCAATGCAGTCTGCACAAAACAGGAGTAATGTGAGAAGATTTCTTGTTAAGTGTGAGGACCCTAGCTGCTGAGTTCTGAATATACTGAAGCTTATTTAAGGTTGTAGTGGCTAAGTCAAAGAATTACAGGGGGCTGCCAATAGTAGCTGAATAATCTCGGGGAAACAATTCTGGTTCCTCCAGAGTGAGGCAACCAGGAGGACCGAACATCTGACTTCCCTGCCCCGTCTGATGACCTGAGGAAGCAGGGCAATCAGGGAGAAGGCATACAGGTGAGCACTGGGCCAATCGTCTTCTGAGGTGAAGAGTTCCACCTCTGCCTTCCCAAAGACAGACCAGATACATTGAACCGTTTGGGGGTGTAGTCTCCATTCCCCTGGAGCTACATTGCCTTGGATTTCTTGTCTGCTCCCTGGTTTAACCTGCCCAGCACATCAACTGCTCTCAGTGAGAGGAGTTTATCCTGTGCTCATAAGAGGAGGCGTTGAGCCAATTAAAGGGAGCATGACCTAAAACCGCCTTGGTGATTTATGAAGGCCACCACCATCATGTTGTCCGAACGGACCAGGACGTGGTGCCCCTTTAAGGCCGGCAGGAAGGTTTTTAGGGCTAGAAAAACCGCCATCATCTCGAGGTGGTTGATGTGTAAGCGTTGCTCCAGGTTTTGCGTTAACACAACGGGAGAGACCATTCGAAAGGGAACCACTGATTTACATTATGCACATTAAATAAATCCCACACAAAATTGTCAAAAGTTGTTACCAAAATACTTTTCCTTTTAACATTTACTACACTTTAAATGGAAATAAATGGAAAAAACTGAAATGTTGCAGTTATCAGCATCCACATCATTTGTGACCCTGGACGACAAAACCAGTCATAAAGGTCAATTTTTTGAAATTGAGATTTATACATTATCTGAAAGCTGAATAAATAAAAAAATAATAATTTGGCCGAGATCTGGAAATCTGGAATCTGAGGGTGCAAAAAAAATCTATTGAGAAAATCACCTTTAAAGTTGTCCAAATGAAGTTCCTAGCAAAGCATATTACTAATCAAAAATTCTGTTTTTATATTTTTACAGTAGGAAATTTACAAAATATCTTCATGGAACATGATCTTTACTTAATATCCTAATGATTTTTGGCATAAAAGA
The DNA here is from genome assembly GCF_001515645.1 of Sinocyclocheilus grahami. Taxonomy (NCBI): domain Eukaryota; kingdom Metazoa; phylum Chordata; class Actinopteri; order Cypriniformes; family Cyprinidae; genus Sinocyclocheilus; species Sinocyclocheilus grahami. Next base: position 335,405 of record NW_015505625.1, read on the forward strand.
ATAATGTTTATCGCGCTGAAATCATGTGTTTTAAACCATATGAGTTTAAACTTCTGATATATGGTTTTCTGAGTGCACACATCCGAAGCACACGGACAGAAAGCTGCTGTCACAGCATGGGAGTACTAGATTAAGTTCTCATTCACACACAAGTTTACGTTAAAAACACACATGAGTTACAAAAACAGTCGGTTATGTCTGTGAATGTAAGCAGCTGGGAAATAAATTGCATGTTTATTTTAGAACTGTGTGGCAGCAGCAATATACAGTAAATAAATCAATAAATCCACTGCTCTCTTGTCTCCTCTGAGGCTGGGACTCTAAACAGTGTTCTGTGCTCGTCTGTGCAGCCAAAGACAGAACAGTTAGCATGTTTTGCTCAAACTTTCACCATGGCATTAGAGCTGGTACACCGTTGTCACTTGCAAAATCAAAATGATGGCGCCGTGGGTGGAAACTTACAGATTAAGGAGCGGTAATATTTTAATGAGATCCCTTTGTCACGTCACCAAGGGAGCAAAATCAGACGTGCTCATTATTTCAGATGCTTGCAGAGAAAGGCTTACCAAAACAAAGTTACTGGGTTAATCTTTTACACGGTAGATGCACCTTGGACCTGATTAAGTCAGATTTTCATGATGTCACCTTTAAGACTTTTTACTTAAGACACGTTTTGTGGTCCAGCGTCACATTTTATCTACATAAAAACTAACAAAGATGCATTTCTTATGTTTAAATTATTGAAACTCTTGAAAATTATTGATTTCAGTTCAGATAATGTTTTGTCTCCATCAGATTTCTTCCAGTTCACTCTGGATCCAAACACAGCACATCAACGTCTCTTTCTATCTCAGGAGAACAGAGTGGTGACCTACAATGACACAGTCCAGGAGTATCCTAATCATCCAGAGAGATTTAGTTATTGGTGGCAGGTGTTGTGTAGAGAGAGTGTGAGTGGACGCTGCTACTGGGAGGTGGAGTGGAGTGGGATTGGAACTGTTGATGTGTGTATATCAGTGTCATATAAGAGCATTAACAGGAAGGGATGGGGTTATAAGTGCAAATTTGGAAGTAATGATCAGTCCTGGAGTTTAATCTGCTCTCCTTCCAGTTACACATTCTGTCAAAATAACAAACAGACTGAACTCTCTGCAGTGTCAAGCTCCCGTAAAATAGGAGTGTATGTGGATCACAAAATCGGAATTCTGTCCTTCTACAGCGTCTCTGACACAATGACCCTCATCCACAGAGTCCAGACCACATTCACTCAGCCACTCTATCCTGGGTTTTGGATTAATTTATCATTTGCTAGTAGATTATTTGGATTAGCTAAATATCCAACAGTGAAACTGTGTGACAAAATATAGATTGTCCAGGGATACTGAATTGCCTAATAGTCAGTGGGATTTGGCAAGAATGCTGTTGCATAGTAACAATACACACTCGTTAATGTAACAGATTTGTTTATTTGAAGAAAAGATGAGCAAAGATCTTTAGATCTTCAGTTGGGCCTTACCATTTAGAGTGTACATGCATGTAAGATTACTGTCAATATTTCATGCTTATTACATTTCACATAAAGTTATTTTACATTAGTTTTGTTTCTTTAGTATATAGGCAAGGCAAATTTATTTATAGCACATTTCATACACAATGGTAATTCAAAGTGTTTTCCATAAAAGGAATTAAAATAATCATGAAAAAAAATCACAACAATAAAAGCAAGGAATTTTAAGATTATTTAAAAATTGAAATAATTAAAATGAATTTCATTAAGAATAAAAAATGAGGATAAATAAAGTACAGTGCAATCATTCGGACATAGCACAGTGCTCATTCAGTAAATGCACTGCTAAACAGATGTATTTTGAGTCTGGATTTAAATGTGGCTACGGTTTTAACACATCTGATCTCCTCTGGAAGTTTCCAACTGCGGGTCACATAATAACTAGAAACAGGCTCCCCTTGTTTTGAGTGACTCCTTGGTATTTCTGATTTGATCCTAATGATCTAAGTGGTCGGTTTATATTTAGTGAGCATATCTGCAATGTATTGAGGTCCTAGGGCCTAGGCCATTGACTGGTTTATAAATGAGTAATGATACTTTAAAATGTAACTGGAGGCCAGTGTAAGAACCTGAGGACTGGTGTGATATGCTCAGATTTCCTGGTTCTAGTCAGAATCCGGGCAGAAGCATTCTGGATGAGCTGCAGTTGTCTTTTTGGGAAGGCCAGTGAGGAGTCCATTACAATAGTCCACCCTGCCAGTGATAAAGACATGAACAATGTTTGGTGTTAAAGATACAGCCTTCATAAACAGCACACTAGTGTTCTCATTAATGCATCTCTTTCTGACAGAGACAGATCTAGATTCAGTGCAGAGATCAATATATTAAAGAAAATACAGAAGTGATCAGATAGTGCTACATTCTTAACAATGGGTGAAATGTTTAGACCCTTACTAATGAGTAAATCTAGAGTGGGTCCACGATTGTGTGTAGTTCCATGCACATGCTGAATCAGATCAAAAGTGTTTCAAACAGTTAGAATTTCTTTGGCAGTATTGATTTCTGCATTATCTGTGAATATTAACACCGGACTTATTTCCTGAAAAGGATTTTGGCACTATGTTGGGTTTATAACTTTTTTAATAACAGTCTGTGTGCATGTTTAAAATTCTGTTATACAAGTTATCTTGCTCCACATATGAATCCTGATCATTCTGCTTATATTGCTATTTACAGTAACATAATATAAAAATGCAAAAATGGAATACTGTATCCTACAATGCAGTGGGCTTATTTGACTGCCAAAAATAAATTAAGTTGATTTAAATTTATTTTACAATATTTGTGTTTTTTTTTCGAAGTATAAACAGCACAGTCTAGAAAACTACAGCAAATATAGTCTCTTAAAAGTCGTCATCAATTTCTATGTGGCTGACTATGTGTTGCAGTGCTTCACAAACCTGTTCTGAGGACACCTCAGCACGAACAAACATGCAGGAACAATGACCAACAAAACACAACTGAAACACAGGGATATATATATACACAAGCTAACCAGAGCTAACAAGGGACAGGTGGCGATGATTAGTTGTCGTGGTGATTAACAAGGTTAGCTATGGAGACAAGGTAGCAAGGCAGACCAAAGCCACTAGAAGGCAACCCTGCAAATTTAAGCCAAAAAAGCAAAAGCTATGGCTAAAGCTAACACTGCGGCGCAGGGAAAGAGACTTGGGGCCCGTTTCAATAAGGAGGTTCAACCAACTCTGAGTTAAAACTTGAACTCTGACTTGACTTACACTGAGATGGGAAACTCTGAGTTTTCGGTTTCAGAACAGCTGAATTGTATTAGTTCAGTCAACTCTGAGTAGGCTGACTCTGAGTTTAGCACGTGCACCACGACTATGAGAAGTCATGATCAATGGAGCTCCGAAATTATGATTCACCATGGCAACAGCACCGACAAAAAGACGTCAGCATACTTTGAGTCAACGCATATGTTTAATTCTTAATCACTGTTATAATAACAGAGGTGAAAACTGGCAGAACGGTAGGTTATTGAACTAATATTAATTTTCATGGTATCCCATGGGCACAAAAAAAAGAAAGAAAGAAAAGAGAAGAACATGACAGCAGCTAAAAATGAAGTATAAAAACAATTAAATCAGGTAAAACTTTAAGCATGAAATGTTCATGGGTGTAGGCTACATGACTTTACAAACATTTGATATATTAACTAAATTTAATTCAGTGTCGATTTCAATGTGCAGCAGCTTTTTTTCACATACTCTAATCTTTTCACTTAGTCTAATCTTTTCACATAATTAAGCATTCTCTAATCCAACCTGTTACATTTCTTAATTAGAGTAATGAAATTAACATTTGATTTCTACTCAGTCAACAGCAAGAAAGCAAAATAATGAAGAACAGATGAAGAGGAGATGGCCATAAAACCGAGTATTGGAAGAATACTAAAATCCAACAGTAAAAAAAGAATAACTCTTGCTTTTGTATTTGTAGGAAATAAATATGACCAAATAAATTGTGCATAATTTATGTTTATGTAACAGCTGTGGTGGTGGTTACAGCATATATCTCGGACTACACTTCCACATGGCATCCTTCCATCTGTTTCGTTTTTGGAAGGTGCGATGATGGGAATATGCGTGTCATCAATGCATCCAACCACACTGGAAATTCTAAAGGAAATTCTAACTATTGGGTTACTTCCAGAGGTCGCCGCAAGATGTTATCAAGTGAATGTCAGCGAGGCACACATCCGTTACCGCCCTGCATACAGCGGCCTTACTAATGTGCTCTGCATCCCCGATATAGAAAACTACCAAATAAATATGCATGTGGATATGGCACAAAAATGTAACTCCTTACTGTAGATGAGGAGGCTGTATTTGTATGAAAGGACATGCCATTTTTGTCACTTTGACGGTGTCTGGTGTTTGAAGGGGGAGGTGGGGGAAACTAAAAATAATCTTGTTTACGTTTGCATTAAGATGATTTTTCTTACCCCATGGCATTTAGCATGTTCTAAGTAAAATGCACTTGTTTCCCCCCAGGAAACAAGAATAAACTTAGGCTATATAATTTTTCTTTTATAGAAAATGCATCGTGATTTAAGAATTTTTTGATCTACACTTCCATATGGCATCCTTCCATCTGTTTCATTTTTGGAAGGTGCGATGATGGGAATATGCGTGTCATCAATGCATCCAACCACACTGGAAATTCTAAAGGAAATTCTAACTATTGGGTTACTTCCAGAGGTCGCCGCAAGATGTTATCAAGTGAATGTCAGCGAGGCACACATCCGTTACCGCCCTGCATACAGCGGCCTTACTAATGTGCTCTGCATCCCCGATATAGAAAACTACCAAATAAATATGCATGTGGATATGGCACAAAAAAATGTAACTCCCAATGAATTAATACAGCCTCCTCATCTACAGTATAAAAGGACATGCCATTTTTGTCACTTTGACGGTGTCTGGTGTTTGAAGGGGGAGGTGGGGGAAACTAAAAATAATCTTGTTTACGTTTGCATTAAGATGATTTTTCTTACCCCATGGCATTTAGCATGTTCTAAGTAAAATGCACTTGTTTCCCCCCAGGAAACAAGAATAAACTTAGGCTATATAATTTTTCTTTTATAGAAAATGCATCGTGATTTAAGAATTTTTTGATATTTGTGCTTGAAAAAATACTCTGTAAGAAAAGCATTTTTGCAGCATGAATGAATGAATTAGGTATTTAAACATCGCTTACGCTTTAAAAAGGGGGAGGAGACTGTAAGAAACTCTGGGTTTACCGAAAAAAACCTGCTCCTGACCAGGTTAGGTTCATAGAGTAAGTTACCACATTAACTCTCTTTCAGAAACGGGCTTGACTTACCCTGCTTTCTCGGGTTTGACAAACCTCCCATTCTGAAACGGAAAACCCAGAGTTTCCCTCATTTCAGGGTTAACATACTCAGAGTTTTCACTTAACCTCCTTTCTGAAACTGGCCCCAGATGCCGTTTTAAAATGCATCGTGATTTAAGAATTTTTTTATATTTGTGCTTGAAAAAATACTCTGTAAGAAAAGCATTTTTGCAGCATGAATGAATGAATTAGGTATTTAAACTGTAAGAAGACTGTAAGAAACTCTGGGTTTACCGAAGTAAACCTGCTCCTGACCAGGTTAGGTTCATAGAGTAAGTTACCACATTAACTCTCTTTCAGAAACGGGCTTGACTTACCCTGCTTTCTCGGGTTTGACAAACCTCCCATTCTGAAACGGAAAACCCAGAGTTTCCCTCATTTCAGGGTTAACATACTCAGAGTTTTCACTTAACCTCCTTTCTGAAACTGGCCCCAGATGCCGTTTTTTTTAATGGATGTCAATGGAGGAGAGGCATCACTACGCTGAATAAACAGCTTTTTAGAGGAAATGGCTTATCATTTAATGAATCGACAGCCTATCGGCTAATCTTCAACATGTTTTTACACTAAAAAATACTTTTGGATTGAACTGTTTTTAGAGTTTACAGAAAAAAAGAGTTTACAGAGTTTACAGTTTTTAGAGAAAAAAAAATCATTAAAATTTTTTTTTTACTGAAATTACATTTCAGTTTTTGAAGAAATACAGCACACATTTTAAATAAAATACATATACAGTAACATTTAAAATACTGTACTGATGAGCATAGCAGTTTCATTAAAATTTTATAAAATGTTGAATTAAATTCAACTTAGAACGGAAGAAATCTCCACTAAAACACTATTCTAAAACAATTTTTGTTATTCAGATGTAAATTTACTTTATCAGTGAATTCTTCATAAACAGTTCTTCAGAGCCCCAAAGATGAATTTGAAAAACTAAAAATGGCATTTCTCTCTTATTAGTTAGGGTTACTCTTTATGAAAAGGTCATGATTTTACATTTGAAATGGGTGGAGAAAGAAACAAATTGTGCTGTTTGCTGATAGCTTTGTATCTTGTATTTTCCAACAGGGTTAACATACTCAGAGTTTTCACTTAACCTCCTTTCTGAAACTGGCCCCAGATGCCGTTTTTTTTAATGGATGTCAATGGAGGAGAGGCATCACTACGCTGAATAAACAGCTTTTTAGAGGAAATGGCTTATCATTTAATGAATCGACAGCCTATCGGCTAATCTTCAACATGTTTTTACACTAAAAAATACTTTTGGATTGAACTGTTTTTAGAGTTTACACAGAGAAAAAAAATCATTAAAATTTTTTTTTTACTGAAATTACATTTCAGTTTTTGAAGAAATACAGCACACATTTTAAATAAAATACATATACAGTAACATTTAAAATACTGTACTGATGAGCATAGCAGTTTCATTAAAATTTTATAAAATGTTGAATTAAATTCAACTTAAAACGGAAGAAATCTCCACTAAAACACTATTCTAAAACAATTTTTGTTATTCAGATGTAAATTTACTTTATCAGTGAATTCTTCATAAACAGTTCTTCAGAGCCCCAAAGATGAATTTGAAAAACTAAAAATGGCATTTCTCTCTTATTAGTTAGGGTTACTCTTTATGAAAAGGTCATGATTTTACATTTGAAATGGGTGGAGAAAGAAACAAATTGTGCTGTTTGCTGATAGCTTTGTATCTTGTATTTTCCAAATCAGTTTTATTATATTGTAATACACAATATTCTACGGACTCCTATGGGCTCCATATAGCTCTGATAATATATGCAGGCAAACATTACATTGTATTTAAATTCTGAATCCTATCCCCCTTTTTCCTACACCCCATTATGCTTTGCACAAATTATGGGAGTAACTTCCGTGTACACTGTAAACAATCAGCAAAAGGTTCGCTCTATGAACGCAATAATGAGTATTTTCAAAAACTGGGTACAATGAGGTGACATTATTTTACTCACCTTCAACCATCGATCATTAAAAGGAAATTTAAAAGTGTAAAAGTATTAACAAATTACTTTCAACATACCATGAATAAAGCAAGATAATACAACGACCTGTGTCAATATATCAAGAAAAATGGTCCTCATGACATGACCTCTCTACACTATAACTGATTACTGCCACCTACAGCCAACTCTGCCCTGTTCATTTGAAATATCTACAGAATTCCCACTGATGTTGATCACAAATATTGAGGTATATATCATTTGTCAAACAAGTCCATTGGTCACATTTTTCTGCAACATTTCCTCTTCTTTGAAAACAACTGGTCTACAATGAAAGAAGTCAACATAAAATGCATGGACAATTGGAGGTGTTTGTGTGTTGAAGTTCAATATCATGCTCACTACATCTGTATTTCTTTAGGAGACGGCTATGTAGTGGTCCTTTGTAGTATGAATGATAGGGCAAGTTTAATGCACTTCATGGACAGACTCGTTTTGATCACATCTCTCAAACACAGAATCAGGAAATTACATCAACTCTCCACTTCGAGGAAACGAAACTTCAGTGCCACTTAGCTGTACTGTGTCTCTGTGCATGTAGTGAAATGGCTGAAGCCAGATTTTCTCATGACCAGTTCAGCTGTTCAGTGTGTCTGGATTTGCTGAATGATCCAGTGACTATTCCCTGTGGACACAGTTACTGTAAGAGCTGCATTAAACACTGCTGGGATCAAGAGGATCAGAAGAGAGTCTACAGCTGCCCTGAATGCAGACAGACCTTCAGACCAAGACCTGCTTTAAAGAAAAGCACCATGCTGGCTGAAGTGGTGGAGCAACTGAAGAACACTGAACACAAACCTGCTGTTCTTGCTGGACCTGGAGATGTGAAGTGTGACGTCTGCATTGGAAGAAAGCACAAAGCTGTCAAGTCCTGTCTGGTGTGTCTGAACTCTTTCTGTCAAAATCACCTTGAACAACATGAGAAACTCTTCAAAGGTAACAGACATGATCTAATGGACGCCACTGGATACCTTAAGAAGATGATCTGCAGTAAACATAAAAAACTGCTGGACATTTTCTGCCGCTCTGACCAGAGTTGTATATGCATGCTCTGCATGGTGGATGAACACAAAAATCATGATACTGTATCAACTGCAGCAGAGAGGACAGAGAAACAGGTACAGACTGAAAGACACTGGTGTGCTTAATTTAAGCAATTTTGTTAAAACTATTAAAATCATTAAACAGCTGTAATTTTGTACTGAGCTAGAGTGACAGTGAAAAAAAATCCAATAATCGCAACAAGCTAATAGATAATAATTAAAAGACATCTTGAGCTCAAATGGTGCTGTTCGTAATGATTAAAGGGCAATGAAACCCTATGTTACAGCAACGGTGAACACACAAGATATTCTCAAAAGAGTGGCAAATGCATGAGTCACCATAGAAAGCGCGCCATACTGTTTTTTCTTCTTAAACCAAAAGGTTGCATTCTAAAAAAAAACGCTTAATGTGAAAAACGATTAGCGTGGCTTAACGCACGAGTAAGCAAGTAAAGGGGTTAATGAACAGAGAGTTCTGGGTATATGTGACGGTGTAGCTTTTGTGCTAACAAAGATACACGGAGGCAGGATGCACCTGTAAACTCAACAGTCGCATTTATTTTTATCTGCTTCAGAACAGAGCATCAACAACAACTCTCCTTCTTGAAGGGGAACATACCCAATAACTATGTATGCATGTGTAGGCTATGCCGGTGGTGTGTGAATTGTGTCTATTACTCAGTAATGTGTGAGATGCTTGTATCTACCCCTACAATGGTAAGTTAACCCTGATTTCTGGAATACAAAGACGGGTTATATTCGCGATGTGGATGAATCTTGTTTGTGCCGTAGACTTGGTGGTATCCACCTTTTTCTACTCACCCTTCAACCATCAAACATTAGAAGGAAATTAAAAAGTGTCATTCTTACACCATGCTGCCCTTTTCATCTCACACCCGTGTGGTTAGATCAGAACAAGTGACTGCATCCAGATTGTAAAAAAAGATTGAAAACGCAGAAAGTTATCTGGCAAGAAGAATATCTTCCCAGCTTGAAACAGAAAATCCAAAAAATCAAAAATCCATTTAAAGGGTGATGCATATGATGCGATTTCAATTTCTCCTTTCTCTTTGGAGTGTTACAAGCTCTTGGTGCATAAAGAAGATCTGTAAAGTCGCAAAGACGGAGTCCATCCCGGGGTCGTCACATGTGGTTGTTCATATCCGTCACACGCTTGAGGAATTCGGCCAATCACAACGCACTGGATAGCTGGCCAATCAGAGCACACCTCGCTTTTTCAGACCGATGAGCTTTGTAAAAATCGACGCGTTTCAGAAAGGCGGGGCATAGAGGAGAAACAA
>NW_015505625.1:346119-351801 GCF_001515645.1 Sinocyclocheilus grahami
TATATATATATATATATATATGTGTGTGTGTGTGTGTGTGTGTGTGTATACACACACAGTTGAGGTCAAAGGTCCCCCTTGCAGAATCTGCAAAATGTTAATTATTTTCCCAAAATAAGAAGGGTCATACAAAATGCATGTTATTGTTTATTTAGCAATTCAGTACTGACCTGAATAAAATATTTCACATAAAATATGTTTACATATAGTCCACAAGAGAAAATAATAGTTGAATAAACTATCAGGACCCACAAATTTTTTGATTTTTCAGCAATTTTGTGTATTTTAACCCTTTCCAGCAGTGACTGTATGATTTTGAGATCCATCTTTTCACACTGAGGACAACTGAGGGACTCATATGCAACTATTACAGAAGGTTCAAATGCTCACTGATGCTCCAGAAGAAAAAAACATGCATTAAGAGCCAGGGGTAAAAACCTTTAAACAGAATGAAGATGTGTACAACTTTCTTATTTTGCCTAAATGTCTTTTCTTTTTTTTCATTTAGTACTTCCCTTCAGAGGCTACAGAAGATGCTTACATTTTTCCTAGAAGACAAAATAAGTTCAATTTACCCTGATCTTCAAATTCAAAAAGTTTTCACCGTCCGGTTCCTTCAGCTCTGGGTTTCAACCACAGCCCAGTTTTAGCATAGTAATTTGTATTTGTGAGAACAACCCTTATACTGTTTGAACACAGTTTGTCTCTGGAGTAGAATTTACATTTACTTTGAAACTGAATAATGAAACATAGCCTAACTGTACTTCTACATTAACACCATATCTGGCCAATCGCACCAATCTGGTTAAAATGTCATAGGTTAATTTGTTACAGAGAAATATTTTTGTAAATGTGATAAAATATGTCTGCTTAGAATTTATATTAACCAACAGATGATTGAAAATGTATTTATTTAATTTTTGGCCCTGCAAAATATTTGTAATGGTCACTGTAGCATCTCATAATGTAATAACTGCACATAATGTAAAAACTGCACATAATGTAATAAGTACTACATTATTATTGTAATAAAATGTTCATAATGTAATCATTTTCTCAAAACGTAATAAAATCTTGACTATCACAGGCCCTGCCTTCGTGTTTTGTTCTTGGACTGTTTACCTGGTTTGTGATCGTTTGCTGCCTGTTCTGTGGATTACTCTTTTGGGATTACCTTGGATGTACTGTTTTTGCTGGTTATTTGACCCTGCCTGTCCGACTATGCTCTAAATAACAGCTGCAGATGGATCCTCAACTCTGTTGTCACGCCTCTGTCGTAACAGAATCAACAACCACACCCGGATTCAGCAACTTTGTTTCCAGGCCAGCCATGGACCCAGTCATCAAATTTGCCCTCACATCTTAAGGTAATTGGTCCCTCAAGGACCACATCCAAGACTTTTTGGACATTGTTCACGATTCTGATTTCCTGGACTGTGCACACATAGACTTATTTTGCCATGGACTAAACAAACCATTCAGAACTGAGTTAATTTGTTATGGTCCTCGAGATTCACTTTGTCAATTTTTGGACTATGCCCTGCTGTTAAGTGGTTCCTCATTCATGGTAGGGGAGATAGAGGATTATGCTGAAACCATGCACCAGGTTCCGGTAGCCACAGAACGTGACCAACCTCAGTCACCATCGTGTCCTGTTGTGGTGGTCTCTACACTCACAAGCCACACAGACTCTACACTTTCAAGCCTGCCGACCCCCACTTACCCCAGTTCCCCAAGCACAGTATCTTCAGTCTCGGAAATAGACAATGTACTCTCTGTCCGACCAGTTATGGCTACGGCCATACTGTGTGTTTGGGCCGTACACACCACCATAGTTTTCCCAGAGGTTGCAGCTTCCAATGCAGAACCTCCCCGAGGTGGTGGACTCTAGTCCCCGAATCAGTTCCAGAGGCTGCTCTAGTCCCTGAGTCTGCTCCAGAGTCCACTCCAGCTCACGAGTCTGCTCCGGCCTATGAGTCTGATCAAGATTCCGCTCTAGTCTCCAAATCCATTCTCGAGTCTGTTCCTGTCCCTGAATCCACTCTCGAGCTTACTCCATTCCCAGAGTCCGCTCCAGCTCCCCCAGAAGTGCCAACTTCCACTGCAGAAACTCCAGAGGTGGCGGTATTCACTGCAGAACCTCCTGGAGATGCGGCGCCGCTTCAGCTCTTCTCGAGGTGGCGGCTTGTGCTGCAGAACCTCCAGAGGCAGAGGCGTCTGCCTTTGAACTCTCAGCCTGTCCTGTCATGGCCAAGGAGGTCGTCTCTGAACTCTTAGCCTGTCCCGTCATGGCCAAGGAGGCCATTTGTGAACTCTCTGCCTGAAACAAAGTTTGTCCATTTTCCTTTCTACTCCCTATGAGCCAGTGCGCACAGACCCGTGATGAAGCAAATCCTCTGACTGTACACTGAGACTGTAGAGTTGTGGTTGTTGCTGTTGGCAAATGCATTGATATCAATAGACGGCATCACAGCGCTGTCAGCTGCAAGAAGAAAGATAACAGCAAAAAGGACTGACACATAATTATATAATACAAATGTGAGCTTTCTTATCAACAGAAACCTTGAGAACCATCATGTTAGGCGGTAGTTCAGAAACTTTTGAAACTGTTTATGATACAGTACCTTGTACAGTGACAGCTGTGCCATTCCCAAGATACATATGCTCACGCTCTGTAGCGATGCCATAATACGTCCCAGAATCCTGCACTGTTGCGTTGTATATGGAAGCCTGACACACTGTGGTTTCCACCTGATCTTTAGGCTGACGAGGGATGTTTGAGTCCTGCAGAATGTCTATTATTCCACTCACAGGATGTACTCTGACACAGGCCACTGTGTGACAGAATGACTGCACCTCATTCAGCTGGCAGTGCATGGTCACTCTTTCACCCGATCTGACCTTCACTGACGGGGGAAACTGATAAACTGTATCTGCCATCGCTGCAAATGGATTCAAACCTCACAATGTCAATAATTCAACAATCTCATAAATGCTACATTGCTAGTCTTATCAATTACACTAGATTTAGTTACAAACTTAGGTACAAACTGATATGCATAAACAAATACTGTTAGCTTACTTTTTGGTAAAAATTTAACAGAACAAGAGAAGAAAAAGGAGGTCATACATGCCGTCTGAAGACTTTACAGGCCAGAGAAATTTGCTGAGTGTGACAAATAACACACCTTTTCCTGCCTCTCCAAGGTTGTTTCTTCAGCTTGTTGTTAAAACTGTTAGGCTTAGTTAGAATCTAAACTAAGAAACTTCTGACAAATTATATAACTCACCATAACAAAATTGCAGATTGAAGCATAATCCTATTACTACAGTTTTTGTTATTTAGGCAGCGCTATAAAACTGAATTTTTTTTTTTAAATTTACAGTCTAATATTTACAGTATAAAATTTACAGCAAAATATGGTAACAACATTTTAGGTTTTTCAGGAATTAACTTAATTTTACAGTTGTCATTAACTGAAATCATGTTAATATAACAAATTACATGATGAATCAAAGTTCATCACAGTGGCCCAGTAGTGCACAATCACCAAAACAAAGCGCATATAAGTGATTTTGTTGTGTTGTGCTAATTTCATTGTGTTGCGGCTTGTTTCCATTGTGTTGTAGAGATTTTGTTGTGTTGTGCACTACTGGGCCACCATACTTTTCCATAAGCTGAGCTAAATATTAATATATAGAAGGTGCACAGTGCCATTCACACAAACACAAAACACACATGACACTAAAATAATGCAAAAAAACATTAATGTAATAACTGATAACAGTTACCAACTGTATATAATAATACAGTTATATAGGATATGACAGTCATATTTGCATATATAATCTTATTTACAAGAGTGCTGATATACAGTAGAGCAGCACAGTTGAGAATTAATAACCATTGCTATACAGATGATAACTTTGTCTAGTGCTCTTATGAATGTTGTTAAAATGACTTTGTGAAAATTGAACTACAATACTCAATACTCAATAAAAAAGCATTGACATTCATTCTGTAACCTACTTGTTCTACAGATCTCTATTTAATTGTGCGATTAGGAAATCAAAGAAATCAATCTGTGATTATGAAAGCTATTTTGCGTAACTTGTCAGTGAACTATGGCTCTGTGTAGTAAATGTTGCTCCATCTGAAAGCATGGCAAGTATGAGTCATTTATAACAAATAGGGATGTAACGATTCACTCAACTCACGATTCGATTCGATTCACAATTTTGATTTCACGATTCGATTCATGATTTTTTTAACAAAATGAGATTTAAGACAAATTACAAATTAAATGTGTTCTTTTATTATTGCTTGGACAAAATGCTGCACGTTTCTTTGTGAAATTGAAATATAACACTATAATAATATACTAATATAGCACTTGTAAATTATTGCTCTTTTGTTGGTCTTGATTGCTTCTATTGTCCTCATTTGTTAGTCGATTTGGATAAAAGTGTTTGCTAAATAACGAAATTTAAATATAATGTAATTGTAAATAACCAAACTAAATTGAAATGTTAAAACAAGCCCCAAATCAAATAAATAAGTAACACAAATAAATTAAATCTCTTCATATAAACAAAATAAGTCATAACAAAGTAAAATATGCTTTATTATAATGAAAATTATAATAAGAAGAACTCAGATAAACCATATATTGTCGTAGTCATGTGTTAGTCGCGTTGAATCTATAGCTGCATCCCAATTGAAAGGCTGCGTCCTTCGAAGGCCACACAATTTTCATAAGTTTTCCCTTTTTTTGTCTTCTTTCAGGACAGTTCTGGAGAAAATGGGGATGCTGGAAAATTTAAAAATGAAATTAATAAAGTTGTTCTATACATTACTTTTGTAATTTAAGTTGTTTTTAAATGAAGCAAATTCATTTCTGTGCATTATTTTATTTTTGTATCGTAAGTTGAAACTTGTTAATAAAAGACAAGAAGTAGTTCTGGAAATTGTTTGTTTTTGCAAAGCAAAACAAACTCTTCTAAACATTTTTTTGGTGTCTAAATTAACATTTGTTCATGAAAATAAATTGTTCTATACTAAAGGTACGTTTGGTAACCACCTTGTAACGATCAGCCTAACAGGCTGGGTTACAAAGTTTAAAATGGGTTTATATGTGTTAAAATAATGACATAAATCTGTAAATACTCCGTTCTTAAACGTATTTCTAAGTTCACAGGACTTTAAAACAGCACAATAAAACCAGGAAAACTCAGTCTGTTGCAAGCATACAGTTCTCTGCACCATACCCTAAAAACAGTCCAAGAATTCTAGAGTGCTGAAAAAGTCCCAAAGTGAGTCCACCAGTGTATATACAATCCAAAATGAGTGATAATCAACAAGCTTTCAAGTAAATCAGGGGCCTGCTTCCTAAAACAAGTTTACCAAATAAGCCAGGTTTATTTCAGTTAGCCTGACTTATTGTCAATTGATTTGGTTCAATATAAGCCAGACTAACTGAAATAAGCCTGGCTTATTTGGTAAACTTGTTTTGTTGTTTAAAAAACATGTTTTTTATGTGACAGTGTCACAACCTTATTGTTGATTGTTCAAAATGGTGATTTGAGGTATGCTGATTTGAAGTGTCAGTTTTTGCACTATGATTACAGTCAAACCTTAACTCTCACACACACACACACACACACACACACACACACACACAA
>NW_015505625.1:355629-360003 GCF_001515645.1 Sinocyclocheilus grahami
AGGCGGCGCTTAAAGCGTTTTCTTGGTTTCCGCTGTAAACAAAGCAGCGCTGCACTTATGAACTTTAATATGCATTATACAGAGGCAAGAGGAAAAGAAAAAATACCATCTACACTTTTCTAAAGACAGTAAGTTCCCCTCAGACATACATTCATATAAACTCCTACCCCTAAATGAATCGCGATTTGTTTAGCATCTCAACCGATTTGAATCGTCACATATTTTAATAGATTTTCAACCGGCTTGTGGTTAATCGTTACATCCCTAATAACAAAGTAAAATATGCTTTATTATAATGAAAATTATAATAAGAAGAACTCAGATAAACCATATATTGTCGTAGTCATGTGTTAGTCGCGTTGAATCTATAGCTGCATCCCAATTGAAAGGCTGCGTCCTTCGAAGGCCACACAATTTTCATAAGTTTTCCCTTTTTTTGTCTTCTTTCAGGACAGTTCTGGAGAAAATGGGGATGCTGGAAAATTTAAAAATGAAATTAATAAAGTTGTTCTATACATTACTTTTGTAATTTAAGTTGTTTTTAAATGAAGCAAATTCATTTCTGTGCATTATTTTATTTTTGTATTGTAAGTTGAAACTTGTTAATAAAAGACAAGAAGTAGTTCTGGAAATTGTTTGTTTTTGCAAAGCAAAACAAACTCTTCTAAACATTTTTTTGGTGTCTAAATTAACATTTGTTCATGAAAATAAATTGTTCTATACTAAAGGTACGTTTGGTAACCACCTTGTAACGATCAGCCTAACAGGCTGGGTTACAAAGTTTAAAATGGGTTTATATGTGTTAAAATAATGACATAAATCTGTAAATACTCCGTTCTTAAACGTATTTCTAAGTTCACAGGACTTTAAAACAGCACAATAAAACCAGGAAAACTCAGTCTGTTGCAAGCATACAGTTCTCTGCACCATACCCTAAAAACAGTCCAAGAATTCTAGAGTGCTGAAAAAGTCCCAAAGTGAGTCCACCAGTGTATATACAATCCAAAATGAGTGATAATCAACAAGCTTTCAAGTAAATCAGGGGCCTGCTTCCTAAAACAAGTTTACCAAATAAGCCAGGTTTATTTCAGTTAGCCTGACTTATTGTCAATTGATTTGGTTCAATATAAGCCAGACTAACTGAAATAAGCCTGGCTTATTTGGTAAACTTGTTTTGTTGTTTAAAAAACATGTTTTTTATGTGACAGTGTCACAACCTTATTGTTGATTGTTCAAAATGGTGATTTGAGGTATGCTGATTTGAAGTGTCAGTTTTTGCACTATGATTACAGTCAAACCTTAACTCACACACACACACACACACACACACACACACACACAAATATTAAAGGGTTAGTTCACCCAAAAATGAAAATTAGGTCATAAATTACTCACCCTCATGGCATCCTAGGTGTCTATGACTTTCTTCTTTCAGACGAATTAAGTCGGAGTTATATAAAAAACTGTCTTTGACATTTCAAACTGTTTAATGGCACTCAGTGGGTGTTGCAGTGCTTCAGTCCAAAAGGAGTGAAATAAAAAGCGCCCACCCATTAAAAAAAAGTGTCTCACATGGCTCCGGGGGGTGAACAAAGGCCTCTTGTAGCAAATCGATCAGTTTTTGTAAGAAAAATAACCATATTTAAAACGTAAATTTATTTTCCATATTTCCTCCGTTCCCGCCAGGCATTAAGTCGGAGTTATATAAAAAACTGTCTTTGACATTTCAAGCTGTTTAATGGCACTCAGTGGGTGTTGCAGTGCTTCAGTCCAAAAGGAGTGAAATAAAAAGCGCCCACCCATTAAAAAAAAGTGTCTCACATGGCTCCGGGGGGTGAACAAAGGCCTCTTGTAGCAAATCGATCAGTTTTTGTAAGAAAAATAACCATATTTAAAACGTAAATTTATTTTCCATATTTCCTCCGTTCCCGCCAGGCATGCTCCGAGCAGTGTGTCCGTGCTTGCGATCTTGTGGTTCGGTCCCACTACTGATAAGACACGGCGGTGATTGAGATCGCGTGGATCGCACAGGGATCTAGCGGATGGGTTGGAGACTGATTTCTCTATAAAATTGCCCTCCCCCTAATATTTAACCATTGACTATAGCCATTCAACATTACAGTATAATTGAGAGCTATCAATTTTAACATTTATTAGACTTTAAAAAATAACTTCTAATTTAAGTGAACTTGAAACAATCTTCACATAAACCCATTATAATAAATGTCATATTTACATGTGCCCTTCAGCAGAAATATACAGAAATTTAAATTGAAGTTATCAAACACTAAATTCTAAATTAAACATAGATGAATATTTAAAGCTGTAAAAGTTATTTTTTCCTCTTTTTTTCTTTGTCCTTTGATTAATAGACATCACAGCAGCTGGTTATTAGGTTGTTTTGGCTGCTATTTCTTTAAGAGCTGCCGCTGCTGAACGTGACGCGGATCTGACACACATCATATTTTCTCTCAACTCTTTTGACCTTTTCTGACCCACTTCAGGTCTTAAAGTCTCTATTAATGAGCTGACGAGTTAAATCGGGTGTGTTAGATGATGGAGACCGTGCTGGGCTGCTCCAGGACTGTTTTGAAAACCATTTCAGAGACATGTTCTTAAATGTGACTCATATAAAATTTGTTACATGCATGCACAGTTTTAAGGCAGCTTTAATCGCCTTTTTGGCAACTTCATGACTTAACTGACCAAGACATTGCATGCACATAGTTTATTTCGTGCTTTGATATGAAAGGATACAGTCTACAGTGCGCCGGCACCTTTTGTGAGTGCAGTTGAAGAGCACGTGCTGCGAGCACAGTACATTTTCCGCGCTCATTTGACTGGCGCCTGGCGCTGAAGTAAAGTGGAGCGCGCGTCTGAAACGTCTCCGGTTTTATGTGGTTGTAAAGACGTTCTGTGACTGAATAAATGCACTTCTTGAAGTTCTTGTCAAGAGAAAAAGTGACAGAAGCAGCAGATGTGAGTGGGGTGGCCAACCCTAGCCCCGCCCCTGTGTTAATTGCGTTAAATATTTTTAATGCATTAAACTGAAAAAATGTATCGCCTGCTTTAACGTGCTAATTTTGACACCACTAATATATATATATACAGTATATGTACATATGACTTACTGTTTAGTAGGGACTGGAGACCCCCCTTTCTCCTCCCTCACTCTCTATACAGTGAGCGCGTGGGATGAATTCTCGAGTAGGGAGCACGGTGCTCTCTCTTCCTCCAAGGAGTTTGAGGTGGCAGCAGGGGCCGCGTGGAAACTACTGCCAAATGTGTCTCAGTGAGTCCTGCACACTGTAGAGAGAGGCTTCAGAATCCAGTTCGGTTCTCCTTCGCCTCATTTCACTGGGCCATTCCCACTCTGGTGGGCCCCAAGGAGGCTCTGGTAATGGAACAAGAAGTAGACACTCTCTTGAGGAAGGAGGCTATCAAGGTGGTTCCTCCTCATGTAAGAGAGTCCTGGTTCTACAGCCGGTACTTCATCGTTCCGAAGAAGGATGGAGGGTTGCCATCCTTCCCCATCACAGGAAGCTTGGAGGTTTGCTTGGGGGCAAAGCTTACCAATACCGGGTTCTTCCTTTTTGGCCTTGCACTCTCACCCCGCACTTTTACAAAGTGCATGGATGCTGCTCTGGCTCCTATGTGACTCCAGGACATCCACATACTCAACCACATCAACGATTGTTTGATAATAGCTCAATCAGAGCGGATGCCGGTTCGGCATCGAGATGTCGTTCTCGCCCATATGAAAGAGTTGGTGTTAAGACTTAACGCCAAGAAAAGTCTGCTTTCTCCAATACAGAGAACCACTTATCTGGACATGGTGTGGGATTTGACCACGATGCAGGCAGTCTGTTCCCTGCTCGGATCGAGTCGATCTTGTAAGGTCCATGCACTTGGCCCAATGAAGGTATCCAGTGGTGGATGAAGGTCACTTGCGTGTTCGGTCTTTTCAGCGCGCAGAGTTATTCAATTTAGGTTTAACTCAAGTCTGACTCCATTTTAGTATCTAATCTGGCTCCATTTAAGTATGACCTTGAATTTAGGTTGAAAGGCAAATTGGTTGTTTGTCGGTCTCTAATTATTCTGACATTTGATTATTCTAGTTAACTCTTTACTTTGTATTTTACTCGTTCATTAGGAATCTACGTCGCTTAAACTCGCCAGTTTGACCCTTAATCAGAGGTTTGTGGCTAATACTATTTAATATGCTTTAAATAGTACGTCTGTTTAGCCCCCTACAGTTACCCATGTAATACTCAGACATTAATCAGCGGTTCTGCTAGACCCTCTGCCTAGCCCCCGATAGTTAATATAACTTCGTACAACTTAATTAACACTGAAATCATATACATGGTTAAC
>NW_015505625.1:361101-376367 GCF_001515645.1 Sinocyclocheilus grahami
CAACTCTGCTCTAACTGTCGACTAGCAGTGGGAGTCAGATTGCCCCCTAGTGGATGGCTAAAGATTTGTTAACTCATATTCATAAATTCTCAAGAGAACATCTCTGAATTAACTGGTGCTCGCGTCCCCCCTTGACAGGTGCTGCCCCACAGGTTGAAAACCCCTGCCTTAGACATGTGGAGGAAACTTTGGTTCTTGTCTCAGGGCCCGATGCTTTTCCCAATGTGTTTCTTCATCTATTTGCCCACATTGTTTTGAACTATATTGTATAGCTGTGTGTTGCGATCAGGGCCGTCCGAGGCATGGTGGCAATGCGTTCGTTGTCAAACTCCAAAATTAAAAAACGCCATTATTTTATATAAAAAACATTTTTTTTATTTTATTGACAAAAGATTTTAGTTTGTCTTGTATATTTTTTTTCATTAGATCATATAACATTTTAAGCTGTCATATGGTCATGTTACAACATGCCCCTCAGAGGTTACAATGTAACCCACCTACGGGGCATGTTGTCACATTTTACTTCAGTTCTTCTGGGGTAAATAAAGAAATACGTATACACTGTAATTATGAAACAAAGCAACATATTGTAATGACTTGCAGATGGTGATGATTAGAATGCTGGTGACTGAGATCGCTGAGTGGAGGTGGTTAGAGAGCCTGGTGAACCTGTGACAACAATTAAAGGCAGTTATTGTTACAATGAACTTTATCACATTAGTTTGATCGAAGTATTGTGTTTACATGAGGTTTACAAAGTTTAATCACAATATTAATAAAAAAATCCAATTGTAATCGTATTATGAGGGTGCATGTAAATGTAGTCAATAATAACAAACTCACCCGTGCTTAATGTATGACTCCTGTATGTGTATTGTACGTCTTTACCTTGATTACAATCTTCATTGATTAAAACTTTATAAGTGTGTACTAGTTTGCTTTATCCAACCGAGAGTTTGTGTATCATATTCACACAGGTACAAATTCTTACTAACTAATTATTAATTACAACTTTTGCCTCAATAAACTCCTAATTTGCTACTTATTATTGGTTAATAAGTTAGTTGTTAAGTTTAGGTATGGGGTAGGATTAAGGGATTTAAAATATGATCATGCTGAATTAATATGCACATTATAAGTACTAATAAACAGCCAATATGCTTATAATATTCATGCTAATGCAACTAGTTAATAGTGAGAATTGGTCCTTAAAATAAAATGGTGCATTACGAGACCAGGAAAAACCATGTTGATAATGTAAGACCATATTACAAAAATGTAGCTATTGTACATTGAATACAACTGATGCACTAATCATTATAATCATCATCATCATCATTTTTCTGTGTGGATTCATCCATTCTCCTCACTGATCATCTTATGTAGGATCACGGAAATGTTGCCGCCTACTCCAGTGACTTGGGCTGAAGGCATGGGACACAACCTTAACAGATCACAGTGATGATGTTTTTGTTCATCATCACAGTTAATATTCAATATTGCAGCTTCATGCAGTTATTATAAACAGCATAGTCAAGCAATACACTCTATTAAAGCCTTTATGTTACATGTGAGCCAAGACCAGAGGGAGCGAGAATCCAAGTGCAAGCACAAAAGTTTATTAAAACACAAACACAGATTATCCAAGCCAAGAACCAAGCTGCAATCCACATAGGGGATCATGAGCATAAACCACTCAGAGTAGGCAAGAGAGAGCATCAACTGGGAACACACATACAGGAAACAATGACCGATGCACAATAAATCAAGCACAAACCTTATAAACACACCGACCTTAACAAGCTAATGATATGCAGGCGGAAGTGATCACAGAGTGAGTACAGGCAAAGGTTGTACAGGCACAGATTACAGTCCAGGCAAAGGTTAATGGGAAATGTAGTTCTTGATGGAATGGTAAAGGAGTAGTAAGGAGTGCCCCTGGGGGAGCTTATGGGCACTCCAGCTGGTGATCGTGACACTTTATTTGTCTCTGTACAGTATGAAACTGAAATCTATTAGATGGTTGCATTATCAGTGATCAAGCCTTTTGCAAACATACCTTTTGCACGTCACAGGCATACCTGATTTGCACACGTCTCTCAATCAGAGAACCAGGAAATGAATCCAGTTCTCTCCAGTTCAGGGAAAATGCAACCTAAGTGCCGTTTAGCTGTGTTGTGTCTCTGTCTGTGAGTGCATGCAGTGAAATGGCTGAAGCAAGTGTTTCAGCAGAGCAGTTCAGCTGTTCAGTGTGTCTGGATTTGCTGAAGGATCCAGTAGCCATTCCCTGTGGACACAGTTACTGTAAGAGCTGCATTACAGACCACTGGAATCAAGAGGATGACAAGAGAGTCTACAGCTGCCCTCAGTGCCGACAGACATTCAGACCAAAACCTACTTTAGGCAAAAACACCATGCTGGCTGAAGTGGTGGAGCAACTGAAGAAAACTGAACTCCAAACTGTTCCTGCTGGACCTGGAGATGTGGAGTGTGACGTCTGCATTGGAAGAAAACACAAAGCTGTGAAGTCCTGTCTGGTGTGTCTGAATTCCTACTGTCAAAACCACCTTGAACAACATGAGAATCTCTTTAAAGGAAAGAAACACAATCTAATGGACGCCACTGGACGACTACAGAAGATGATCTGCCAGAAACATGAAAAACTGCTGGACATTTACTGCCGTACTGACAAGTGTCGCATTTGTGTGCTCTGTGTGGTGGATGAACACAAAAAACACAAAACTGTCTCAAGTGCAGTGGAGAGGGCCGAGAAACAGGTACGGCATTGTATGCTGATTCTGTCTGTTGCAACAATATCAAATCACAATTCACATGACCTTAACACTGTATCATTAACAGCTGAAATAAATTTACATTTTTATAAGACGATGATAGACAAATAACAGTGACACTAGAGAAAAAAAGTTAGCTAGACTTCCAGCTAGACTATAGTAGGAAATCATTCATTTATGTGGTTTTTCATGGTTAAGAATGTCATTAATCCAGTTCTGTGAGATAAAACACAAAAGCGGTAGTCACATACAAAAACAATTTGAACGTTTGTTTTCAGTCAATATATTTCTGTGACTTGCTGCTTTTGTCCTACAGAAACACTTGGTTCAGACACAGAGAAAATTCCAGCAGCAAATCAAGGAGCGAGAGCAGAAGCTTCAGGAGCTGAAAGAGGCTGTGGAGATTCACAAGGTGAGTTCTGAGGAGAAGCAGCAGCGCTGGTTTAGTCAAGACTCTTCTTCAGTTGGTTATTGAGGGTGATTTTCAGTCCCACTGAAGCACAGCAGACTGTGTGAGCAGCAGTAAGAGCTGATTGTAATGTGTGTCCTACAGCGCTCTGCACAGACAGCAGTGGAGGACAGTGAGAGGATCTTTACTGAACTCATCAGCTCCATTGAGAGAAGACGCTCTGAGGTTACACAGATGATCAAAGATCGAGAAAAGATTGTAGTGAGTCGAGCTGAAGGTCTCTTGAAAGAACTAGAGCATGAAATTGATCAACTAAGGAGGAGTGATGCTGAACTACAACAGCTTTCACAGACACATAATCACACCTATTTCCTCCAGGTAACACCATGGCCATCAGTCTTTTCATTACTGAGAGCTTTTACAGATTTTATTGACACTTGAGCAGCATTTACTCTCTATGAAATATTTCTGTCTTAAATTTATTCTCTAGTTGTTTGTGTCTGTGTAGAGTTTCCCGTCTCTCCCTGTTCCTCCTGGATCTCCAGATGTTCCCAGCATCACTGACAGTTCTTTGGATGTTGTAGGAAAATCAGTCGCTAAACTGAGACAGAAACTGGAGGATTTCTGCAGAGAAGAGATTGAAAAACTTTCTGGAAGAGGTAAAGTACTGGAGACTCATTGGTATTCTATCTATCTAGTTCCTTTACACTGAAACTGTGTGTCATGTGTGTTGTTTTCCACAGTGACATGCATCCAGATCATTCCCACCCCAGAATATGAGAGCAGGAAAGACTTCCTACAGTGTAAGTTACTAGGAAAATAGGAACATGCAAAAAATAGGATTGTTGTCGATAAAATATTTATATACATTCCTATAGGAAAAGATCCAATTATGAACACTGATAAATCAGTGTATTTTTTTCTATGAAACATGAAGATAAGACTTGTTTATTTACATATAAAATGGATCCCATGCACATTTGGCAAAACTTGTTATCAGAATACACTACATCAGTGTTTTAAAATAAAAGTAAAATATGATATGAAAGTTGTAGTTATCAGCATTCATTTCATTCATAACAACATCCATCACATTTTAGCTATATGAAAACTAATAGATGAATTTAATGTTTTAATTATTGAAACTACAGATTTAGGTGCAGATCATGTTTTTTGTCTCCATCAGATTTCTGTCGATTTACTCTGGATCCAAACACAGTGCACAAACACCTCCGTCTTCCTGAGAGGAACAGAGTGGTGACTTACAGTAGAACACGCCAAGAGTGTCCTGATCACCCAGACAGATTTAGTTTTTGGCCTCAGGTGTTGTGTATTGAGAGCGTGCGTGAACGCTGCTACTGGGAGGTTGAATGGAGTGGTGATTATTGTGTGTGTATATCAGTGTCTTATCAGAGTATAAGCAGGAAGGGATGGGGTGATAAGAGCAAATTTGGAGGTAATGATCAGTCCTGGAGTTTAATCTGCTCTCCTTCCAGTTACACATTCTGTCAAAATAACAAACAGACTGAACTCTCTGCAGTGTCAAGCTCCCATAAAATAGGAGTGTATGTGGATCACAAAATCGGAATTCTGTCCTTCTACAACATCTCTGACACAATGGCCCTCATTCACAGAGTCCAGACCACATTCACTCAGCCACTCTATCCTGGGTTTAGGTTTATATTTCCATTTGTGTACAGATTATTTGGATCAGCTGAATATCCAACAGTGAAACTGTGTGACATAAAATAGATGGTCCATGGATTCCGCACATGCTGATTTGCCTAAAATAGTTAATGGGATTTGACAGATGTTGCTGCTTAGTAACAATACACACTTGTTGATGTAACAGATTTGATTAGATCTAAAAAAAAAAGATAAGAATAAAGAGCTTCAGATCTTCAATTCTACCCTTTATAGAATAATGCATTTACATGTATGTGGGATTGCGGCAATATTTTATGCCTGAACACGTGTTTACATTTCTATAATATAAGTTCTATTGTTTTACATGGTTGATGTGATTTAGAATATCTATGGAAGTAATGTATAGCATCTCATTTTGAAGAAAGTACCCAGCAATATGAACTTCTCCAGAGTTGTTCAGTCGTTATACAAGTGGGATGATTGGTCGGTGTAGTATTTGTCCTCCTCCATTAATTGGACGACTGAGTAAAAAGTGACAAAGATGAGTGCTATGTTTTACCCAAAGTTGAACAGTTTTCAACTCAGCTACAAAAAAAAAAAACTAACGGCAACGAACTTGTGAAATATTATAGTAGTGGATCAAAATGCAGTGTCATCAGTTTGCCAATGAATATTACATGTAATGCTATTTTTGTCTTATATTTTTATTTATCAATATATATAACCATACATGGTCAATGCACATATTGCAGTATATTTAAAAATATCAGCACTAGTTTCCCTTATATGGAAATGTATTATATAATACACTGAACAAAATTATAAATGCAACACTTTTGTTTTTGCCCCCATTTTTCATGAGCTGAACTCAAAGATCTAAGACTTTTCTATGTACACAAAAGGCCTATTTCTCTCAAATATTGTTCACAAATCTGTCATTACATTTTGAAGTATTTTTCCATATATTTTTGTTTCATAAGGGGAGAGTATATGTTAAAGGGACACTTCACCCTGACAGTTCATACAGTAAAATTTTGCCATTATTTACTCACCCTCAAGTTGTTCCAAACCTGAATTAATTTCTTACTTCTACTGAACACAAAAGAAGATATCCTGAAGAATGTTGCCAACCAAACACTTCCATAGTAATTTTTTCCCATAATATACATACATACTCTTTTTCTATACCACTTGATGGAATGAGCTGAGACCATTACAATGTTAAAGAAACATCTAAAGGTACACCTTTGCTTTAAGCACTTAACTAATCCACAGCCATATACAAAGGGACTCACTACACTTTTCTTGTTCTAACTCTGTTCTTTTCTGCATTCCCCTGTTCTAGCTTGGATACCAATGTAGCTTATACTCTAAACTGTGCACAGATATTGTTATTATGATTAATTTCTTGTGATAAACATTTGCGAGTTGCTTTGGACAAAAGCATTTGTTAAATGAATAAATAAATATGTATAAAATAGAGGACAAGAATATTGATGAGAATAAACGTACTCGGTTACTAACTCAACCTTGGTTCCCTGAGATATGGAACGAGTACTTTGGGGAAAACTCCTTTTTCTCTGATGACTTTCAATAATGCAGTGTAACTGCACGACCATTGGTTTGTGCAGTGAATAAAAAACGAACCAATGGCTCAGCAGCGGAGCTGAACGAGCCTATGGCGACAAAGCCCGCCAGAATGGGCGGGCCATCTGGCTATATAAGCGGGCGTTCCGCTGTAGGATCCTCGGGTTACTTCGACTGAAGCAATGACTGAGTCGTGCAGCTACATAGCACGGCAAAGTACGCAGTACTCATTCCGTATCTCAGGAAACCAAGGTCAGGTTAGTAACCGAGTACATTCCCTATCGATACTTCACTCGTACTGCATCTGCTAAGCCACTTTGAGGAACCAGTACAAACCCGCCGTGCTATGCTAGAGGAACGACTAATACTTGAACTTGCCTTAAGCACCCAAGGGGGCCCAGAGGGCCCAAGTATTTTGCAGGGAAGCCCCGCAGGAGGCAATAGGTCCAAACTCACAGAGGTCGGCCCAGCCTTAAATAATCGTCCCAAGATAATTTAGTACAGCCTCGGAACTCAGTGAGGACAAAAAGCGTACATGAATACCTGAACACTGGTTTGTCATATGACAAGAGTGAGCCCATTCATGCAGACCTGTAAGGCCGGGATGTCCAGATTATAGAACCTGGTAAATGTGGACGGCCCAGCCGGCCACCGCACAAATCTCTGCGAGGGACACACCGCTAGACCAAGCCCAGGAAGAGGAGACACCTCTAGTTGAGTGGGCTCTTACTCCTATGGGGCATTGTAGGCCCAAAGAAGAGTATGCTAGCGCAATAGCGTCACCTATCCATTTGGAAAGTCTTTGCTTTGTGACCGGAAACCCTTTGGTGCGGCTGCGGAAGCATCTAAAGAGCTGATCCGACTGCCTGAACAGGGCAGAGCGTTCAACATAAACTCTCAACGCCCTGACGGGGCAGAGTAGATACAACTCTTGGTCTTGCTCCGAAGGAGGAAGCGCCGCCGATAGAGTTATTATCTGTGCTCTGAACAGAGTAGAGAGCACTTTAGGTACATAACCATGCCTTGGCTTCAGGATGACTTTAGAGTCGCTGAGCCCAAATTCGAGGTAGTTGGGGCTCACAGAGCACCTGCAAATCTCCCATATGCTTCACCGATGCTAACGCCAGTAGCAGAGCAGCTTTCAGCGTCAGGGGACGAAGGTCAATAGACTGTAGCGGCTCAAAGGGAGGGTTCCTTAGAACCCTCAACACCGCGGGCAGATCCCACATAGGGACGGTGATGGGGCGAGGCGGGTTGAGCCTCCTAGACCCCTTCAAAAAACAAACAACTAGGTTGTTCCTGCCCACCAATTGGCCAGTTATAGGAGCGTGAGAGGCTGCTATGGCTGCTACATAGATCTTGAGTGTGTAAGGGGATGGACCCTTATCCAACAGCTCTTGCAGGAAGGACAATATCAGAGATATGTCACAGTAAATAGGAATAAGTCGCAGGAGAGGCGCTGATCCTCACGTGTAAAACACGCTGGCCGATCAAAGAGCTGCATGGAGTGTGACGAACACGGGAGCTGTGCCGGCATGAAAAACACTCAAGTCTAATCAATCAAACCCGCAAATTCGCTGTTTCTTTCTCCAATGTAACTGGGAGGGGAGAAACACAAGCGTAGGGACAGACTCACACTTTCATAGTGAAAGCAGCCACCGCGACGCACACACAAATGACAGCAGTGACAGCATTCCAGCAGTGACAGCATTCCATTCCGATCACTTAGAAGGATTGTGCCACTCGATGTAACGGGGGACGCTGATCCTCGCGTGTAACACACACACTGGCAGATCAAGTGAGGCATGCGGGATGTGTGTCGGCGTAAAATCACTCAAGCCTGATCGCTCAAACCATGAACTTGCCGTTTCTTCCTCCGAGGTAACCGGGAGGGGGAGAAACATGAGAGCAGTAGGGGACCAGCGAGCGAAACGGGAACAGACTGGGGCTTTTGAATGAAAGCAGTCTGTCTGAGCGCAGCTTCAGCGCCACACACACAATGCGAAGCTGTCAACAATAGAGAGATGACAGCGTTCTGTTCTGATTCGCCCAGGAAGTTAGAGCCGCTCGATGTAACGAGGGGCGCTGATCCTCATGTGTAAAACACACCGGCAGATCAAAGTGCAGCGGGGAGAGCAGGCACGTGGGCTCACAGCGAGAGCATCTTTGCGTGGAGGCTGCCCAGACAGGCAACGCACTCACTACTCCTCTGCACGAGCCACACTCGCAGCGCGACATTTGCAACAATGTCGCTAGAAAATTTGCTCTTTAAGAACTTACCTCTTAGAAATAAGCTCTTTTAGGCTTGCCGGATGGCAGCAGGGAATCAGCTGGTACCTTTGCTGCTGCGACACTGAAGACGGCGGAGGAGCGGCGAATCAGCCGAGAATAGAGGTCACTGGTTCAGCTTAATCCGCTGCGAGGTGTTTCCACAGAGAGCAGGCTTCGAGTCTCGTAGATCAGCGGAGATCGTCGTCGTCGCTGAAGGAGAATTAATCTGAGGATCCTACGGCGGAATGCCTGCTTATATAGCCAGATGGCCCCGTCCATTCTGGCGGGCTCTGGCGGGCTTTGTCGCCATAGGCTCGTGCAGCTCCGCTGCCGAGCCATTGGTTCGTTTTTATTCACTGCACGAACCAATGACCTTGCAGTTACACTGCGTTATTGAAAAAGGCTTCAGTCAATGGAGAAAAAGGAGTTTTCCCCAAAGCGTCTTAGCAGACACAGCACGAGTAAAGTATCGATAGGGAACTGTATGTCACACATGGCAAAGGTTTGAATATCTGACAAACATTTCTTTGAACTTCTTACTGATCTGGGGTTATGGCTTTATGTTAGTGTTAATGGACTGCAAATGTTTTATTTAGAGTAGGACCAGAAGTCCTGGTTTACAGGGAGGTATAGTATGAAAATGTACATTGCATCTGCAAAGATCATTTTGCTGATATACTTTCATTGTAGAACATCTTTGAGTCAATTATCTGCTGGCCATGACACAAACTTCAGGCACTTACTGCTGCTCTCTGTTATCTTCTCAGTCAAAGCAGCTTCTGAAGTTTGAAATGCCTAAAAATGCATTTTCAGTGACAAGCTTAAAGAAATCAGACCATCACAGTATGTATAGGGCTAAATCTTAGAAAATGTCATATATTTTATTTATATATATAACCATCTTAAAAGCTGCATAATATGCTAAAAGGCCATAAGTCAAATTTTGTAAAGATCACAAATGGAACATAATTATTTTATAAAACGAACTGTATAAAAGGCAAAAAAAAAAAAAATTTTAGTAGCAAAAATATGGTACGTAGTATATTTATAGTGTATTCTTAACTAAAAATGGCTCAGAAATTACTCTTAAGATAATAGAAGTGTTATTGTTATAAAACAATAATGTATAAAATACACAATTTTTTTTAAATGCTTATTTAGGTAAATTAAAAAGGTCCTTTTGTCAATTTTGTAACACACTCTGGGCCCCCTTAAAAATGCACTATATGCTCCATTCGTTTAAAAATATGCATAGAATTTCCAACATACAGTAGACATACAAAGAAAAATATATTTTCTTTACTTTGTTACTATTTCATGGGTCAAACAAGACAAGACACAGCACTAAATACTCTTCGTCAAACTAATAGACCAGTGGTTCCCAACCATGTTCACTGAGGAGCCCCAACACTGCACATTTTGCATGTCTCCTTTGTCTAATACATCCATTTCAGTTCTTGGAGTCTTTACTAATGAGCTCATGACCTGAATCAGATGTGTTTAAGAAGATATGCAAAATGTGAAGTGTTGTAGTGCTAGATCACTACACTACTTCAAAACTATTTTATGAGTAATTTTGCATTAAAAAAATCTCTTCACATACACACCTTTTTTTCGCATGTCTCTCAAACACAGAACCAGGAAATCACCTGGTTAGTGCCATTTAGCTGTGTTGTGTCTCTATATGTGTGTGCAATGGCATGCAGTGAAATGGCTGAAGCAAGTGTTTCAGCAGAGCAGTTCAGCTGTTCAGTGTGTCTGGATTTGCTGAAGGATCCAGTGACTATTCCCTGTGGACACGGTTACTGTAAGAGTTGCATTTCAGACCACTGGAATCAAGAGGATGAGAAGAGAGTCTACAGCTGCCCTCAGTGCACACAGACCTTCAGACCTAGACCTGCTTTAGGAAAAAACGCTGAAGTGGTGGAGGAACTGAAGTAGACTGAACTCCAAACTGAAGTTGTGGAGTGTGACGTCTGTACGGAAATAAAACAAAAAGCTGTGAAGTCCTGTCTGGTGGGTCTGAATTCTTATTGCCAAAACCACCTTGAACAACATGAGAATTTTTTCAAACAAAAGAGTGTAGCGTCTGGACCACTCAAACACACAATACATATTTTGTTAACTTTAACTCTTTCCTATACCAACTGTAGATGTGTGTGTGTGTGTGTATGTGTATGTTAGACCAGTTTATGTGTTTATGTAGGATGTTAGACCAGTTTATGTGTTTATGTAGTACGTTAGACTAGTTTAAGTGTTTATGTAGTTAATAAAACCTTACTTGTATCACACTTGACGTGTTCATTGTTTGCTCATAACCGGAGTCACTTATTATGCAAGATTTATGCTACAAGCTCTTTGTAGAATTGTACAGTAAGAAGTTATTTCCCTTAACCAGGAAATTAACGTTCTTAGAATTGACAGACAGTTGACCCTGAGAGGTCAAGTAAATATCTACAGCGGATCTAAAATATGAATAATTAATTATAACTAGTTATGGTTAATTATTCATATTTCCTCATGAGCTGATTCGTTACAAGAGACACAATCTTATAGACGCCACTGGACGACTTCAGGAGATGATCTGCCGTAAACATGAAAAACTGCTGAAAATGTACTGCCACACTGACCATCGTTGTATTTGTTTGCTCTGTATGGTGGATGAACACAAAAATCACAGCACTGTATCAACAGCAGCAGAGAGGGCTGAGAAACAGGTACAGACTGAAAGACCCTGGTGTGCTGATTTTTGTCATGCTAAATAACTTATTTCTGATATCATTAAATAAGGATTAAATCATTACTATTAATTAATTAATAGATTAACATGTTTAAAAGGCAATGATAGAGAAATAAAAGCTATTTGTAACGAATGTAAAAAAGAAGTCCTGAGCACTTACTAATCTTTATTGTTGATTTTGATGTGTTTTTGTCATAGTTAAGAATGCAATCCATCCAGTATTCTGAGATAAAAAACACAATGGCAGGAGTCATGCAAATACATTTATGTTACCTTCAGTTTCACTCATATTTCTGTGATTCACCGTCATTTTTTGTCCTATAGAAATACTTGGGTGATACACAGAGAAAATTCCAGGAGAAGCAGCAGCGCTGGTTTAGTTAAGACTCTTCTTCAGTTGGTTATTGAAGGTGATTTTCAGTCCCACTGAAGCACAGCAGACTGTGTGAGCAGCCGTAAGAGCTGATTGTAATGTGTGTTCTACAGCGCTCTGCACAGACAGCAGTGGAGGACAGTGAGAGGATCTTTACTGAACTCATCCAGTCCATAGAGAAAAGACGATCTGAGGTCACACAGATGATCAGAGACGGGACTGATTTCTGGAGATTGGAGGCACCCTCAGACTGTAAGTGTGATCTGCCAGCAGTTCAGTGGAGAGATGAATCTGATCGCCCTGAGCAAGACCATTCAGTATCCTCTATGGTTCTCTCTGTCAACTCCAGTGCCAGTTACTTAAGTCCTGGCTAAAGAAGAGGAAGACAGACTTTTTCTGAAATGCACCGAGATGGCCATTCCGAGTTTCATTGACCCTGTCCATGCTTTAGGTGTATGTGGTGGCTACATATTGGTGTTTCTAAAGACAGACATTCACAAGACAGCTTAGGCATTTCCTTCTTGTTTCTGTTCCTTCTTGGGAACTATGTGGTGTTAAAAGGGCTCACTGGGCCTCTGTTCAAGCCTCTGTAATCCACCCCTGAGAGGTTTCTGTTGATGTCCGTCACATCCCTCAAATGTATTGGAGATTTGCATGATTTTGTTATGAGACACTAGTGATGCAGTGCCTTAGAAGAGTTGTGTCAGCACCATCTTCTATACAAGTTTCAGACAATAATCACAACTGGATATGTTCCAGTTCAACATTTCAAGAGTTAAGAAAAAAATTGGAGGAATTTGAAACAACTTTGCAAATACTAAAATAGGAGAGAGGACTTAACTTAAATCCCTAACAGATACAAAAAAAATGGGAGAAGAAAAATATTGTTTGAACCAATTTGGTAAAATAACCCATAGATTATTTTATACTATAGATGTCTTTTGTTTTCACAGTGAGATGCATCCACATCGTTCCCATCCCAGAATATGAACGCAGAAATGACTTCATACAGTGTAAGTTACTGGGGAAATAGGAACACACATACACACAGACAAAAAGAAAGGATTCTCATAGCTAACATAAATATGCTTACAAGACTTATGAGCACTAATATTTATTGCAATATTTAATTATTTATAATTAAATATCAAACACAGGGGAACATGACAATGAGATTTTTTAACAAAAATAACCAAGGTCAAGGTAATGTGCTGCATTAATAATTTAAATTGAGATGTCATGATTTTTTAGTACTGATGTTTTGTCCCCATCAGATTTCTATCGGTTCACTCTGGATCCAAACACAGCACATCAATGCCTCTGTTTGTCTGAGGGAAACACAGTGATGACTAACACCAAAATAGACCAGCGGTATCCAGATCATCCAGACAGATTTGATAGATATCTTCAGGCATTGTGTAGAGAGAGTGTGTGTGGACGCTGTTACTGGGAGGTGGAATGGAGTGGGCTTTGTCTTGTGTCTGTATCAGTGGCATATAACACAATGAGCCTCATCCACAGAGTCCAGACCACATTCACTCAGCCTCTCTATCCTGGGTTTAGGTTTATTTTGCCAGATACCTTGAATATAAGATTAAAGTCATTGTTTGGATTGGTTGAAGTTTCAACAGTGAAACTGTGTGATATAGAAATACAAGGCCAGAGATTCTGCAAATAATTTAGTAATGTGCTAAAAATATTCAGCAGGATTTCACAAGAATGCTGTTGCTTAGTGATGACGTACACTTGTGATATCACATCTATATCAAAAGAAATGAAAGAAAAGCTTGTGATATGCATCTGATTAACTGTTTTTTTTTTCAGATCTTCAGTAGAGATCTACCATTCACAGAGCACATGTGGGCACCCACATGTAAGAAACATCACATAACTGTTCATGTTTTGTGCTTTTATAGTTTGTTTATTTTATTGAGAATTTTGTATATAAAAATCCCTTCAGAAAATCCGGAACTTTTCTAAAAAATCTCAAATTCACATTTTTTCCCTTGGATATTGTGTTTAATGAGCTTATTAGTTTTTAAATAAAGTTCTAAGCTGTGTATGTATGTTTGAATTGCTTTACAATAGGGGTGCCCAATCCTGTTTCTGGAGATCTACCTTAGTAGTCCCTATACAATGTCAATATGATTAATGACTTTGATCTTTGTGACCTTTCCCCTCCCCCACATAGCCCACCCCATTCGGGACCACCCACATCCTGTTGACCTCGTGACTATGGTTGGGAATCGAAAATCGATTACGATTCCAGAATCGGATACTTAAGGTCAGGAATCGGATTCTTGTTGTCAGATTAAAATTTCGATTCCGCCTATCGATTCCTATGTGCTTTTTTTTTCTTCATCTGTGAAGACCAGACCTAGCGATCTGCCAGGACCTTGCTCGTTAATCTAAGCACTCCAAAGTTTGGTGACATTTGCGATCAGATGGCAAAAAAGCTAAGTATAATATCTGTGATAGCTAAACATGTTGCAAGAGAGGTGTCACCACCAACATGACAAAGCACTTTAATTGAATAGATTGTTAAAGTTTGCGAACATGATTCAAACACCAACGTGATTCTATTCCTAAATTACAATGATTCGTCTGTTTCATTCCTCAACCTTTAATGTGTGCGATCAATGTTGTGATCACTTGTTGGTTCGTCCGTGCAGAGGATGATCACACCAGTGTGATTTGACCATTTAAAGGGGTGGTTCACTGTGTTTTTTCTAGGCTTGATTGTGTTTATGGGGTGCAGTCTAACATGTGTTAATGCTTCGTTTTTTAAAAAAGAACATTATTTTTCATTATTTAATTCCACACAGCTCTGTCCCTTCTCTGAGAAACACGCTGATTATTTCAAGCTTTTATGAAGCCCCGCACTCAGAAATAGGCAATGGGCTCTGATTGGTTAGCTAGCCCAGTGTGTTGTGATTGGCTAAACCGCCTCTAGTGTGCGTCTCAACGTCCCGCCCCTCAGCTCAGCGGCATGTGCTCTGGTTGTGTTGTAAACAGCGGCGTTGTTAATATCGCTTATCAGTTTGAGCCCGATTGAGAAGCAGAGGATATTAGTGAAGAGGATCGTGCAGAACCTGTACAAGCATGGCTTTTAATGGTAGGCCTATGTTTTTTGTTTGTTGTTGTCTCATACTTTTAGATATGCTGTTATTTGTAAATGCTGCTGCTTCTGTTAGCTTTTAATATACAGTTTTATACAGTTTTACGGCAACTGCACGCAACTGCACCATGTTTAACGCTTCTCATAGCTATGTGAAAATAAGTGGATAATTGTAACAGTTCATTGCTGGAGCTGAGCTAAATGAGAGTGAGAGAGAGAGAGAGAGAGAGAGATGCAGAGCGTGTGCAGAGCAGGAGGACGCGAGGAACAGTATTAAGAACCACTGCTTTAGAACATTGATTTTGAAACTTGTGAATCCATTAGAATCG
>NW_015505625.1:376483-388521 GCF_001515645.1 Sinocyclocheilus grahami
GCTTCTCATAGCTATGTGAAAATAAGTGGATAATTGTAACATTTCATTGTTGGAGCTGAGCTGAATGAGAGAGAGAGAGAGATAGATGCAGAGCAGGGGACGTGAGGAACAGTATTAAGAACCGTTGCTTTAGAACATTGATTTTGAAACTTGTGAATCCATTAGAATCGCTAGAAGACAGAATCGCGGTTCATATATGAATAGATTTTTACGTTCACCTCTAGTTTTCTCTTCCTCTTCTCTAAAGCAG
This sequence comes from Sinocyclocheilus grahami, assembly GCF_001515645.1. NCBI lineage: Eukaryota > Metazoa > Chordata > Actinopteri > Cypriniformes > Cyprinidae > Sinocyclocheilus > Sinocyclocheilus grahami. The sequence goes on from NW_015505625.1 coordinate 376,734, forward strand.
CACAGCATGGCCTCGCCTTTTCCCGAGGGCGAGGTTTATCTGGGTTTGTGATGTCACGAACCCGGGAAGTAACTTGTTGTAGTCCCTACCAGCCGTTTTTGTAGGCATTAAACTGCCAGAATTTTAAATGACATATCTCCATTTGCATTGAACTTTCAGCTTCGTAATTTTGCAGATATTGTTTATGCCCAAACAGCAACATTACACACTAACTAACGTTAAAAAATTGAAATCGCAATCAACCACCCCTTTAAATTTGCGTTTGCACTGCCGTTGACCTAAAGAGAGCAGCTGTCAACTGTCATGAATGAAACAGCTTCACGGTCTTTTCAGCCACACAGTATCATTATTTCTGTGTTACAAACATTCAAATCACAGAAGTACTGGGATAAAAGTGTATAGTTCAGATATAAACTCTGATAGGTACGGTAGCGATTAAATAGAGTAAATCACCTTTTGAAAGTAATTTAACACTTCAAATGAAGATTTGTCGATTACATTGTTATGCCAGTATTTGTGGCGTATTGTAAATGTATTTGTCTTTGAATCATAAAAGAGATTCGTTCAAGAACGCTGATTCATCCAGTAATGAAAATAATTGTCATTGAATCATTTATTTGTCTAATGTTTTTCTTCAGAATCATGAGAGAAACACAACTTCCATTGGGGGAAAAAAAGAGCAAAATTTATCCAGAATCATGCAGTTCTATTTTGCACACAAGCAGCTCTTAAAGAGTCCAGTTTTTATGTAGCCTGTTGATTTTTGATCATGGTATTCAGCTCCAATAAATGAAATAAATAAAAAAGAGACACTGGATAAATGTTTGATATCATTATTTAATCATAAATCGAAACTGGGAATCGAAAAGAATCGGAATTGATCAAATTCAAACGATACCCAACCCTACTCGTGACCTGTTAATGATATCCAGATGTGGAAATCGGCATATGTGGAATTCCAGCGATGACCGATGACCTTTAAATTATTTCCGGGTGTACACTATGAAGATTGATGGTTGTTGAACTCTGTCCCAGTGTCAGGACATAAATGAAGCACTAAAGCTCGTTGCATCCGCCTCCCATGCCGGAGACCCGGGTTCGAGACCCACTCGGAGTGAGAACGAGGTGTGGCGAAGAGGACCCGGGAGAGAGGGGTTACATTGGTGCCGTGACCCAGATGGGCGTGAGGTTTAGGGGGGTGAGTGTAACGGAGGCCAGTGGAAGGTGCTGTGCAGGTAAACCTCACTCCCCTGGTCTCAAGAGACGCACTAGCGACTGACGCTAGTGGCTGCAGTCTTTAGCCTCCTGGTTAGTGCATCCGCCTCCCATGCCGGAACGAGAACGAGGTGTGGCGGAGAGGACCCGTGAGAGAGGGGTTACATATATATTTTTTAACAGGCCAAATGATAAGGGCTATTGTGGGCCCCGACAAGTCTGGACATGTCAAATGTGGTTCCCTTGTTGTGTAGTAGTACTTCAAATCATTGCCCCGAGCAAAATTTGTACCCATGAACATAACAGCTTTTTAAATGATAAATTATAGTAAATTATGTTTATGAAAAATAAAAATGCAGAAGTTTACTTTGATGGGTAGGTTTAGAGGGTGATACAGTATAAAATGTATTAATATAATGTAAATATAAATATAAAAGTTTCTAAATATAATGTAGAGCTTTAATTGTCTGTGAAGCTGCTTTATAACGATTTGTATCGTGAAAAGTGTAATACAAATAAACGTGAATTTAATTGAATTATGTCTATGGAAAGCCTCCATAAAGCTTGGACATTTGACATGTGCAGACATGTCGGGGCCCACAATAGCACTTAAAATATATATATATTTTTTTTCCTTTTTACTTATTTTGACATTTGGTGTTTATAATCTTACCTGACAATCTCTTTTCCCGCTCCTGGTGGCCATGGAGCACAGTCAACCTCGGATTCCAGCACTTCTAAGTATAATGGTCTCAACTCCGGTGCTCTCAGTGTTTCTGTGTCCAGTGGTCCTAAGTCCAGAGTCTCGTCCTGTCATGGCCACCATGCCAGAGTCTCCAGCCGTAATGGACACCACGTCAAAGACTTCAGCCGTCATGGATGCCACACCAGTTTCCAGCCATCATGAACATTGCCCATGAAGCTACCATGGCAGTCCTTAAGGGTTTGAGGCTGATTTTCAGTTTGGCAGTTTTTAGTGACCATGGAGGTCATCCTTGAACTCTCTGTCTGTCCTGTTACTGCCATAGAGGCCGTTTCTAACCTCTCTGTGTTGCAGTTCCGCCTGACCCATCGTGTTGGTTTACTGCTCCACCTGCTCTGCCTGAGCCATCGTGGTCTCTAGCCTAAATCCTCCGTGGTGGACCTTAACTCCATCTGCTCTGCCATGGCAATCTCCAGTCCCGTCTGATCTGCTGTGGTGGTCTTCTCCTCCACTGTGGGGTTCTTCGGTCCAGAAAACAGCCAGTAGCCTTTCAGGTAGCCTTTAGCAAAAGTAGCTTTAATACTGCCTATAAGTTCAAAAGGGACCGAGACAGTGCTTTTACAGTTAAGAACCACAGATACATCCCACTGTGGAATCAGCTTTGAAACCCTGTTCAGATGTCACACACCTCTCATAAACCAGCGTGTGGGTGGGTGTTAAAGGGGTCATGAACTGCCTTTGTTTTTTATTTTGTACTGTTCTCTGACGTCCACTAATAATGTAGCGTACTTTCTTCATAGTCGGACACTGCTGTGATTTAGGTAAAAAATGCATAAATAACTCAATAAGTTAGATATCAAACGATCTGTAAGAAGAGACAAAGCAATAGTGACCCACACTGTAAAAAGTAATTAGTTGAACTTACTTGGAAAACCTGTGGAAACTGATTGCTTAAAATTTCTCAAGCAAATTAGTGTATCATTTTTGAGTTAATAAAACTTACTGTAACTTTGTATAGGTAACTTTTGTATATGTATAGGTTACCAGAAAACTTGAGTGTTGCTAACTCAATTTGACAAGTTCAGCAAACTTAGAGATGTAAGTTAAGCTTACAACAAACAAAACAGTTCTCTTAACAAGTCTGCTTTGTTCACATTACTAGACAAATGTGTGGAAACAGATTGCCTTAAATTTCTCAAGTAAGCTGTACTCAAAACTTAAAAGTTGTTAATACAAAGACAGAAAACAGATTGTTAGCACAACAATATGGCATTTATTTGTTTAAAACAATGTTACTTCAAGTCATAATTTGAGCTCTCTTTTCACTCAATAAACAAGCAGAACTTCCACTTCCACTGCATCAGTTTAAGTCCCCCAAAAAAAGAGCATATAGAATATGACAAGAAAATGGTTATAATTAGTGCTGGGCATTGACGCACATTTAAACACTATTTTAAATGAAGTTTCCACTCCAAATAATTTTCTGAAATATAAACATTTAAACGGTGGTTGTGATGATAACGTGTTTTCATGACATTTGTTCAAACATTAAATGCTGAAAAACGGATTACATAAGACATGATAAATTTCATTAAGTTGTACTGTATCGCTCTAAGTAGATTCAGTGATTACTTTTTACAGTGCAGTAATAAAAACAGTTACTCACACTCCAATATAGTCGGCACAGGAGATTGATGAACTGAGGAGGAGAAACACTGAGCTGGAGCAGCTTTCACACACAGACGATGACACCCAGTTCCTCTGGGTACAGAGCGGGTTTACTGACTTTACTGAACAGTATTTATTTTCTGTGACATGGTTCTGTATCTTTCTAATTCTTTTACTGTTGTTTGTCATTGTGTCTGTGTAGAGATTACCGTTTCTGTATGATCCTCCTGACTCTCTAGACATTTTCAGCATCACTGTCAGTTCCTATGACGATGTAAGAGAATCTGTCTCTCAACTGAGACAGAAACTGGATAATTTCTGCAGAAAGGAGATTGAAAAGATGTCTGGAAGAGGTAACTGAGACTGGAGAAGTACTGGAAACATATTTGTTCTTATTTAAACAATGAAATACAGGATAATATGAAAATATATGCATTAAAATAAATATGGAACTGATATAAAGTGGATTCAATTATTTTACACTTAAGAGATCTGTTGATTTCCACAGGGAGATGCATTCCGCCTGTTGCCAACGCTTAATTTGAGAGCAGAAAAGAGCTCCTGAAGTGTAAGTTACTAGGAAAACATGAACACAGACAAACACACAGAGAAAACAAGAGATGACAATTTCAGCTCTTTTGCATGTAACCCATAGCCAAGTTGTATACCTTCATGCATAAAAATTAGTCATGGGACTTTATTTTACAGTCCTGCTCTGCATGTACATACTATGTACTTGTTAGTACTTTTTAGTAATTACAATATCTGGTTAAGTACTAACCTTGAACCTACCCCTAAACCTAACTAACTCATGTTACCTTATATTATCTGTACTTTCTTAGGTAAATACACTGTAAGTTCAGGTAAGTGCACATACTGTAAAATTTTTAAAAAGTTCAACTTCTAATTACGCTTTTTGACATATCAATCTATTTTTAATTTTATATGTGTTTCTAAACTGTACATGAAATGCTAACTTTCATATAATTTTCTAATTTTCTGGAGGAAAAAAAAGTTCATCAAAAAGCAGGATCGAACCCGTGTCGATCGCGTCAAAAAGCCAATGACTCACACTTATCCATCTGCACCACTGGAGCTGATGATTTACAGCCACTTTTAACTAAATCTAAATAGACAACCTGTATTTTTTATTCAATATTAAGGGCAATTCATACAATACATTTAAACTGAGCTACTTTAATACCATCTCCGAACTTTCTACCAGGACTCTGCTGTTCTTCGGCTGGTTCTTCCCTGTATAAGTTGATTGACAGATGTCTCGTCCAATCAGCGGTGAGTAATCCCAAACCAATGGCACTGTCTCAAACTATACCTACCTCTTCCAGTTTGTCTGATTTGTCATTGTGTTTTCTGACTTGTTAATTTGTTTTCGGATTTGTCGTTGTCAAAAAGCAGGATCGAACCCGTGTCGATCGCGTCAAAAAGCCAATGACACACACTTATCCATCTGCACCACTGGAGCTGATGATTTACAGCCACTTTTAACTAAATCTAAATAGACAACCTGTATTTTTTATTCAATATTAAGGGCAATTCATACAATACATTTAAACTGAGCTACTTTAATACCATCTCCGAACTTTCTACCAGGACTCTGCTGTTCTTCGGCTGGTTCTTCCCTGTATACATTGATTGACAGATGTCTCGTCCAGTCAGCGGTGAGTAATCCCAAACCAATGGCGCTGTCTCAAACTATACCTACCTCTTCCGGTTTGTCTGATTTGTCATTGTGTTTTCTGACTTGTTAATTTGTTTTCGGATTTGTCGTTGTGCTTTCTGACTTGTTATTTTGTTTTCGAATTTGTCATTGCGTTTTCTGACTTGTTATAATGTTTTCTGAATTGTTGTTGTGTTTTCTGAATTGTTATTTTGTTTTTTAGACTTGCATTTGCGTTTGTAATTTATTTTGTTTTCAGAATTGTGATTTGTTTTGCACTTCTCGGCCACCGTAATATAGTCATTACATACTGTACACCTAATAGTAGATATTTAACTAATAACATTGGTTTCAGATAATTTGCATAAACTCTTTTAACTCTTATAATACACAACTAATAATCAAAATGTGCTAATACCCCAGAGGACACTCTCGTGGCTGTTGATAATAATTCATGTCCTCCATATATTGATCTGGCCCTTTTAATTTTGTTGTGGGCCCCCTTGGACCTAGAGCTCCCAGAATCATTCCTTTAACTAGTTACAGCTTTGATTCATTCTCTACTGTAATAAGGACTTAATTTCTATTTGTTAAACTTAAACAGACTTTGTTTTTAGCAAATAACACAATGTTATGTATAGAATAGTTTAATTAGGTTTCAATAGCTGCAAAAAAAAATATTGTGACCCCTAAATTTAGCTGTATCATTTCAGTTTATACTGGGTTGTATTTACTTTTTACAAATTTTTATAAATACATCTCCCTGTGGAAATCAACAGTAGTCACACTAACAGTTAAAAGTAATATTATGTATTTTGTCTGTCGTTTCAATGTGGATCTAAACGCAGTGCATAAACACCTCCAGCTGTCTAAGAAGAACAGAGTGATTGCCAACACTAACGTAGATCAGCGCTATCCTGATCATCCAGGAAGATTTGATTATTGGTGGCAGGTTTTGTGTGCTGAGAGTATATGTGGACGCTGTTACTGGGAGGTGGAGTGGGATGGGACTCATGATGTGGGTGTATCAGTGTCATACGAGAGTATCAGAAGGAAGGGATGAGTGTAAATTTGGATATAACGCTGAATCCTGGAGCTTGGACCGCACTATCTCCGGTTACCTATTCTGTCACAATAACAAACAAACTAAACTCCTTACAGAGCCTGGTTGCTCTAGAATAGGAGTGTATGTGGATCAAAGCGCAGGAATTCTGTCCTTCTACAGCATCTCTGACACAATAACCCTCCTCCACAGAGTCCAGACCACATTCACTCAGCCTCTCTATCCGGGAATTAGAATTGGCTTTCCAATTATTTATATGGCCTACTTTTTATCATGTACATCAGTAAAACTACTAAATAAATGATCCAGACATTCTGCCGATATAGACATATTGCAAGTGCAAGCTCCATGATAAATTATTTTTTTCCGTTTTCCTCATTTTTAAATTCAGTGTACTAAAGCTGAACATCTGTGGAGATTTAATTCGGTTTTTTTTTCATGTACAGTGAGTTATATTATATATTCAAATAAATTGATGTAAGCTCCATGATACATTTTTCGTTTTTGAATTCAGCAAATACTATAGCTGAACATCTATGGAGATTTAATGATTTGTATTTTTTTTTTTCATTTGTACAGTGAGTTATATGATATATTCAAATAAATGGATGGAAACTCCCTGATAAATTATGTTTTTCATTTTTGAATTCAGTAAATACTATAGCTGAACATTTGTGGAGATTTTGAGGGAAGGAGATTCTCGTCCAAGATTTTACAGTACATGGCCCCGTCCATTTCATCAGTCATCCTGTACCCTTAGCAGAAAAACAGCCCCAAAGCATAATGTTTCCACCTCCGTGCTTGACTGTAGGGATGGTGTTCTTGGGATCATAGTCAGCATTTCTGTCCCTCCAAACACGGCGAGTCGAGTTAATGCCAAAGAGCTCAATGTTGGTCTCATCTGATCACAGCACTTTCTCCCAAGCCTTCTCTGAATCATTTAAATGTTCTTTGGCAAACTTTAAACGGGCCTGAACATGTGCCTTCTTGAGCAGGGGGACCTTGCGGGCGCTGCAGGATTTCAGTCCATTGCGGCGTAGTGTATTACCAATGGTTTGCTTGGTCACTGTGGTCCCAACTGCCTTAAGATCGTTAACAAGCTCCTCCCGTGTAGTTCGGGGCTGATCCCTCACCTTTCTCATGATCATCCTTACCGCATGAGGTGATATCTTGCACAGAGCTCCAGACCAAGGCCGATTGATGGTTGTTTTGTATTTCTTCCATTTCAGAATAATCGCACCAACGGTTGTCTCCTTCTCACCAAGCTTCTTGCTGATGGTCTTGTAGCCCATTCAAGCCTTGTGCAGATCTACAGTCTTGTCTCTGACATCCTTTGACAGCTCTTTGGTCTTGCCCATGGTGGTGGAAGAGGTTGGAATGGAAGATACAGATTGTGTAGACAGATGTCTTATACACCTAACGAGCTGACATTAGGGGCAACTTGTGAACAGGACTAATCTGTATTCCACATGGGCACATAACCAATCTGTGGGAGCCAGAATTCTTGCTGGTTAGTAGGGGATCAAATACTTATTTCACTCACTGAAATGCAAATCAATTTCTAACTTTTATATAATGTGTTTCTTCTGGATTTTTTGGTTGATATTCTGTCTCTATCCGTTAAAATAAACCTACCATAAAAATTACAGACCCTTCATTACTTTACAAGTGGGCAAACTTACAAACTCAGCAGTGGATCAAATACATTTTTTCCCCACTGTACCATATTTGTAACAAGTAGTTGAGTTTGCAGCTTTAGTTAAATTGAGTAGACAAGACTAGATAATGATCTGAGATATCTTCGCTATGCTGCAGAATTCCAATGCAATTAACATTAATTCCATGTGACAGTATTAAATCTAAAGTATGATTACCATAATGAGTTGATCCTGTCATGTGTTGTCTAACTTCAGTAGAGTTTCGAATCCATTATCTACATGGATATTAAAATCACCAACAATTAAGACTTGATCTGCAGCCAGTACTAACTCAGATAGAAAATCATCAAATTCTTTAATAAAGTCTGTGTGGTGCACAGAAAAAGTTACATTAAGCACCATCACTTCAAAAGAACTATACTTGAAACCAGGTAATATACTTATTACCTCAAAGTAATACTGAAAATATTGCTACAAATTGTAGCAACACCACCCTTTTACCTTTTGGACACGGCTCATGTGTTTTCACGTTGCTCTGAAAAGGGCTGAATTAAAAAATAGATGTCGCCTGTGAGGAGTAGCTTAAAACAAAAAGAGAAAATACTGACACAAAAAGCAACCCAGGCTCATTGGAAATACATGCAAGAATATACCTATGCATTCATTTCACTGCAGATTAAATGAATACCTGGAAACCGCAGTAATGCATTGATTATTCATTGAAAATCTGCCCCATAATCATAAGTTGTGTGAATAATAGCTGTTTGCATTTGACTTATTATTTTAGGATAAGTGCAGTGAAATGAGGCAGTAAAACACCAATAACTTTTGTTCACACAAAAAAGTCAAAACTCCCATAAAACCCATAACTGCTTTATGAGATTCCTGAAAATTCACTCCATGACACCAAAGGATCTTGCAGACTAATTAAAAAACTCGGGTCAATCAATAGAAGAAATATTAGATTTATTTTTTAACAGGGCCTTATATGTAACACTTAGCATGTTACAAGTTCTATGACAGAGTCGCTAGTCACTCAAATTGTAGTATTATGCCACTTATTTATATAGTGCCATCAAAGTGACTAGTGCAGAGTCTTTTGAAACTGTTTCAGAAAGTCAAATCTCTCCATCGCAACCACAGAGCTTCTCAGGAAGAGTCTCAGAGACATACGAAGATGTGAAGGTGCATGCTGGCACAAAAGTCTGCCAGCAATCACTTTCAGTTTTAGTCGGTACACCTCTCGACCTTAACAACACAGACAATGAGCAGGGAATGGATAGCATGCTTGAAAAAACAGCTGAAGAAGAGTCCTTTTTATTCAAATGCAATTATTGGCTTTTTAATGGTGGGACTTGAGAAACTCGTGGAGATGGACTTTGCATGTCCTTGTGATCCAAAGATGAACCTGATGTTTTCAGCAGCGTATTTTGTGGTTCCTGCTCTGTTCTCCAGCGCACTCATGTTTTATTTTCAAAGCCCACAGTGCAAAACAAAGTATCTGCTCTCCTCTGTAACCTGCATCATTCCAGCCGCTGTTTGGATCATGCTGCTGCTCTTTGATGGACAGTACTTTGCCTGTGCAAAAACCTCCTGGGAAGGATTGACGGTTCACACAGATATATCTGCTTCAACAACATGGTGTCGGCCTTTCACCAATTCTGACAACATCACGGAAAAGCAAATGGCATTTTTTGGCTTTCGAAATACTTCTCAGGTGAGTGAATCAATAGGATGATTTAATTCTGTTTGATGCGGATAAAGATGAGATTTATCTAATTAAATGTACCAAAGATTTTGTCATGGTATAACACCATTTTTCACTTCAGATAGTGGCGCTGGTCATGCTGGGTCTGAGCTCTCTGCCCCTATTTATAATTGGATGTATGAGGTGTCGCCACCAAGCCTCAGGAACCAAAGAACCTGAAGCTGAACAAGTGGAAATGGAGGATCCAGGTCAAAGTTCATCAACCCCTCGTCAAAGATCTTCATTAATGGAGGATGAATGCAGAGGTGCATCTAAACGGCTGTAAATATAGAAGCTTTAAACAGAAATCTTGCTAAGCACCACTTAAAATTTGCAGACCTCATGTTTAAAATGTTACAAAAAAGGGGGGGAAACAAACAACATATTCTCATCCAGCTGTACCACAAAGTGCTTTTGTTTCTGAGACGTCTTGGCGTCATTGAGAGTAAGAAACCACATCCTGTCATTCAGTGCACTGCGTTAAGTAACATGGTATATGCTCACGTTTGCTGACTGTTTTTTTTTTTTGCACCAAGCATTTGGCTTGGTGTACTTACTTTGAAGTTTGTAGAATAAAAAAATACACTTTGCAACTGCTTATTGTCACGTGTTGCTTTGCTTTAAGGTAAGTGAGAAGGTTACCAGGTGAAAATGAAGCACGTGTACGTTGACCTACTGGTTTTAGCTGCAGTTGGACATTTCCTCCCAGCACCCCCACAATTAGACAAGCAAAGAGTCCGAATTACTCATAGTAGTAGAAACCGTTTGAGAGAAACTCAAAAAGACTGAAACCGAGTACTTTTTTTTTTTTTTTTGGTATGAAATTAAGACTGGGGTTTAAGAGGTTTGACAAACATACTTATTTTCCCAAGTTCTGGTTCTGGCTTGAGGACGATTCTGACAAAACTATATTTTCTGAACTCTTTTTAAAGCTGAATGCATATTTTATTTTTTTTGGTATGAAATTAAGACTGGGGTTTAAGAGGTTTGACAAACATACTTAAAATAAGGAAAATTATTTTCCCAAGTTCTGGTTCTGGCTTGAGGACGATTCTGACAAAACTATATTTTCTGAACTCTTTTTAAAGCTGAATGCATGTGTCTTTTCAAAAAGGACACTTTGGAGACTACAAAAGGACATCTCCAAATAATCCACGCCACTCACATTGCTTAATTTAGAAATGTAAGCGCACTGTGTTCTCGGTCGCCACCTTGCGGCAGACGACAACACGACACACCTACAAAACAACATCATGACAATACTGCACTAATGAACAGAATCACTTATATTTATTTTATGATGCCATGCTCGAGGCATTTGATATGTAGGAACATTTATTTTTTCCAACGGTTATAGTTCATATTTCTTATTCAGTAGTTCAATACTGTCAATTAAAAGTATTTGCATGTAGTACCACAAATAACTGTGATAATATTAACCTATAAACATACTAATAACCAGTGTTGGGGGTAACGCATTACAAGTAACGCGAGTTATGTGATCAGATTACTTTTTTCAAGTAACTAGTAAAGTAATGCATTACTTTTTAATTTACAAGAGAATATCTGAGTTACTTTTTCAAATAAGTTACTTTTTTTTCCAATGTATTGACTGGCAGCTCTCCTGTGCCCATGTTGAGAGAAACCAGATGTTACAGTAGATCTCAAATTAATATAAATATGCATTAATTCATCTCACTCATCACACAGGTTCAGTATTCCTCAAAATGAATAAAAATAATGCAACTCAGAATATGACACAAACCTGCAATAATTAAATGTTAAACAACACAAATATGCTTTATGTATTTAATCCCATTCTATTAACCAGTGTCTTTGCTTCTGACCTTCGATGATCCAGTTCAGCCGTACTAATAAGCACAAATTACTCTAGACAGACATTCGTGTCTTTGTTTATTGCTGAAGTGTGTTGAAATGTCTTCTTCTGCATTCTACTGTACGGATGTAAATGTACGTTCCCTTCAGCCTGAGGCATATTCATTTCACTTCTGGTGTGAAAAGGCTTTTATATTTGCCAAAAATATAACTTTTTTAT
>NW_015505625.1:391543-407464 GCF_001515645.1 Sinocyclocheilus grahami
AAAGGCTTTTATATTTGCCAAAAATATAACTTTTTTATTTTAAAAACAAACAAGCAAGCCCTGTCCGGATTTCAAAAGTAACGCAAAAGTAACGTAACGCGTTACTTTCCATAAAAAGTAACTAAGTACCGTGATTAATTACTTTTTTATGGAGTAACGCAATATTGTAATGCATTACTTTTAAAAGTAACTTTCCCCAACACTGCTTGTAACAAACTAATATCATAATAAAAGTGTATCAGAAAATTGTTTTTGCATTGACTCGGTACCAATTTAAGTGTATAGGCTAATTTAGGCTTATTATATAGTAATAGTGGTGCCGATACAAAAAAAATCAGCATTTTGTTTAATATAGTGGTGCCGATACGAACATTTCTATAAATGCAAAAAAGCCTTGGACAAATTACATTTTTGTCAATCATTGCAAAATTACATTTGAGAAGTGAATATCACACTATAACACAAAAGAAGCTTATATGAACTAATGAATAAATATATATATACATGTCCAACTAAGTGCAAATCATTGACACGTTTGACATGTTCGCTCTGCTCTGACATCTTGAAGGCGCTCTTCACTGCGCATGCGCATACGAGCGCCGCTCTCCTCACCGCGCATGCGCAGCGAACTGAGCTTCTCGTCGCAAATGTCAGCGACACGGACAAACAGACTAGACTCTCAGCGGCTCGGTGCGAGGACGAGAAATGAACGATTTCTACAGCTGTGACGTTCATTACCAATAAAAAACAAAACAAGCTTAAAGCGGAAGGAGTCGACGCAGACATGGAGCGGGAGTTTGAGGACGTAGACTCAGAGGGCCGCTGGCAGAACCTTTATTTAGTAAGTAAAGCTAAGACAGCTAGCATGCTAATGAGCCACGCAATCTACATTTAGCCGAGAGAGAAGTGTCTTTTTAGCCGCTTGTGTCTTTACAGACTTTAATTCCGTGTGCTTTCGCTCTTCTCCTTTCGGCTGTTGTTGAAATGGGATCAAATGAAAGTGAAGCTGTGAAGCCGGGATGTTATTGTGGTAGTTCTGTTGAAAACTCCAGTGTTGTGAGTGAAGCTGTTACTGTGCCTCAAAACCGAGTGAACCAACTACATAGAAACTTGTTTGGGCATTGTCGTCTGTTTAACGTTAACGTTTTCATTATTATACTTGTTGTTTTGTCATAACAACAGAAACCGCATGTAGCCTGAGCTCGTAATGTATCGTAACCGCTTACAGTAAACTACATTTTAACCTGACATTAATGGCCAGAAAGGCTGATTTTGAAGGCAACACACTAGGTTTTGGGACAGACTGCTTATGACAGCAGTGCAACACATTCCCTCCGTTTACACGAATAACAGCTGTTCGCTATTTCTGACTGACAGGTTTAATTACTATAAACAGAAACTGTTACGTTTTCCTGTTATCGCTGACTAAATGCTGTCCTAACCACTAGGCCTGTCACGATAACACTGTTTGTTGTGCGATATATTACCCCAGAAATAATAGCGATACGCGATATTATTGTCATTTTAAAGACCATTTTATGCCACTGAATATATAATCATAATGTAACCGCATAATAGTGCAAGAAGGCCTACACACTTCCAAATGACAACAAACTTGACATTTTTGAGAATATTTGGATCATGGGAATTAAGTATCAAAATATTAGATACCTTAACAAACCTGAATAAATAGTAAATGAACATTTTCTAACAAAAAGTGCAAAGTAACAAGTAGAAGAGAAAAAAAATGCACAAAAACATTATGGAGATTTCTCCCTGAGCTGCTTCTCTGTAAATGAAGGGTGCACACTATTGCTGAGAAACACAATCACTACTCGGGAGTAGGGATGTAACGGTATGACAATTTCATATCACGGTTATAAGTATTATCACGGTTTTGTTAAAATGAGATGAAAATGTTCAAAAAGAACTGATACATACACTGAAAACATTTCAATAAGTTTTATATTTGACAAACAACAAACACAGTTAGCAGCTATATGCACTTTTTTTAGCATAAACATTAAATTAACATTAAAGGGACAGTTCACCCAAAAATGAAAATTGTGTCATCATTTACTCACCCTCATGTCGTTCCAAACCCGTATGGGTTGCTTTCTTATGTTGAACACAAAAGGAGATATTTTGAAGATTGCTGGTAACAGTTGGTGTATTTTTTTTTTCCTACTATGGAAGTCAATGGCAACCACCAACTGTTTGATTACCAGCAATCTTCAAAATATCTCCTTTTGTGTTCAACATAAGAAAATCCCTAAACAAGGTCATATCTGCAGATGAAACTTTGTTTGTAGAAGCATTTTTTAAATTTGATCTAGCACCTCATGACTACACAGCGTTATGTACGAGAAGCTGCAAAAGACACAGGCGCAAGTGGAATGTACAAAACATGGTGACATTAATTATTAAGGAAATATAATGGGCGATATATTGCGTCACCAAAAATTATTGAGGTCATGTATATATATTGCGCGATAAGTCGATATATTGATTATTGCGACAGGCCTACCCACCACTAAAAACAACAAGACAGCATTACAACTTTACTGCAGTCTTCTTTACATTTTGTATCATACACATTAAACAGCGTGCACTTAAAAAGTATTACATGTAAAAAATCTTGTGTAATATATATAACTTGTGTTTGTTTGTTTGCTGGTTTTTATTGTATTTGTTATTAGGGATGCACCGATATGAAAATTTTGGCCGATACCGATAACCGATTATGCTTTATTTTTGAAAGCCGATAACCGATATGTTGGCCGATAAATCTATATCCAAATTGTTATATACTTTTTGAGAGCCTGATTACAAAAAAGGTCTCATCATTAAAAGCCACATCCCAAACACTTCAACATAAGCAGCCTAGTTTGAACGGTGTACGTTTTAAAAATATTTTTACTCTCCCATTACCAAATTTAGTCATAAAAAAGTCTTACAAATAAATAAAATAATGCATAAATAATGCAAACAAGTCACTGGACATCATTACACGTGTAAAGAATCAAAATTAATGCGCCATAGATCAATATTAAACGGAATAGCCTCTGCACTTACAATAATTAAATGATTTGAATTACTAAACCATATTGTTGATGAAAAAGGCTGCAAACGAACAGCGCGCATCTGAAGTGTCTCTGAAGGAAATAATGCATTATTTATCGGCTTTAAGATATCGGCCAAATTTTCTTATCAGGCCGATACCGATAACAGAAAAAATGAGCCGATATGGGCCGATACCGATATGGTGGCCGATATATCGTGCATCCCTATTTGTTATACTTGTATTTGTTGAATAGTTTTTGCCATGAAAATAGCCTAAGGTGCTGACATGGCATTAAATAAAAATATACTACTACTTAAAAAGTATTACAGTCTATTAAATTGTTTTCAAATCTTTTACTCTTATAGTTCTAAATAAGCATATGTTTATAGGCTTCATTCAAAATTGCATTGAGTGTTGAGTGAGTTTGTCTGTAACTAAATAAATAACATGTAGCTTCCTTGATTTATGTTTCCAGTAATATTACGTTACTACTTCTGGAAGCTGTTCAGTCGCAACTGACATGATCAGCTCATTTCTTTTAAATGTGTTTTTCCTGTCCCGTGTTTGCAGACATGGGCTTGGTAATGACCTGATTTAACTGTTGTTTTGAAGCTCTTCTCCAGGAAATACTCGATGTTTGAATGTGTTTCTTTTCCAGGAAATACGCAACCAATCACATGAATGTGCTTTCAAAGTGGCCAAGTATCCAGATAATCGCAATCGGAACAGATACAGAGATGTGAGCCCGTGTAAGTAACGTCTGATTAGGATTCATCTCTTGTCATTGTAATGCAACTGGCCTGTAATGTTGCGTTTGACATTGTTTAACTTTATTCCTAAACATATCAGTTGACCACAGTCGGGTGAAATTAGAAAACACAGAAAATGACTACATCAATGCCAGCCTGGTGGTGATGGAAGAAGCCCAGAGAAGATACATACTTACCCAGGTTAGCGGGTCCTTAAAATGACATAAGTGCCGTTCGAAAGAGTTTCATTATTTCCAATTTCATTAAAATTATAATTTTTAAGAGGTCTTAAATTTAGGGACAGAAAAACATGAATATGCCCTAATGTGATTATTAAACTTAATAAGGCTGTGATCGAATAAAATAAATGTGAGTGTTGCATGTTCAAAAGTCAAAATGCGGTTCTGTTGCACATTCTACAGGCGTGTCAGTTCAGAGTTGTTCACAATAATTTTTTTTTTTGTTTGCACAGTAAGCTGTATCTGAAATTTAATATGAAGTAAACACTAGTAACTTCTCTCTTCCCGTCTCATGAAGGAAGAAAATTTTGAATACATTCAATGTATATATTTTTCTAGCAGAATAATCTGTTTATAGCCTTTCTTTAAAGGGTTAGTTCACCCAAAAATGAAAATTAGCCCATAAATTACTCGCCCTCAAGGCATCCTAGGTGTATATGACTTTCTTCTTTCAGACGAATCCAGTCGGAGTTATATTAAAAATGGTCTTTGATCTTTCAAGCTGTTTAATGGCACTCAGCGGGTGTTGCATGCATAAGTCCAAAATAAGTTAAATAAAAAGCGCCCATCCATAAAAAAAGTGTCTCACACGACTCCGGGGAGTGAACAAAGGCCTTCTGTAGCGAATCGATGCGTTTTTGTCAGAAAAATATAAATTTTCAAAACTTAATAATCACTTTAATGTAGCTTGCGCTCACTGTTGTAAACAGAAGCAGTTCTGGGGGAATGACGTATGAGGGCGGCTTTGCGCATGCACCGCTCAGAAGTGACGAATGCGGAAGCGCAGGGGAGACATCAAAACAAAACAACGGTCAAGAATTAGAAGCACAAAATGAGGATTTGTAAAGAAGAATGTCGGAGGATTTTGATATAAGCCAAGAGGAGACTGGTTTTCCTTTGCTAAAGTAAGTAAACTTTGCTTCCTTTGCTCCTGTTAACAAACGTTGGTTTTCACGAGACTCACCGGCGTATGCGCAACGCTGACCTCATACGTCATCCACCCGGAACTGCTTCTGTGTACAACTGTTGGCGCAAGCTACATTAAAGTGATTATTACGTTTTGAATATGGATATTTTTCTTACAAAAATGCATCGATTCGCTACAGGAGGCCTTTGTTCACCCCCGGAGCTGTGTGAGACACTTTTTTTGTGTTTTATGGATGGGCGCTTTTTATTTCACTTCTTTTGGACTGAAGCAATGCAACACCTGCTGAGTGCCATTAAACAGCTTGAAAGATCAAAGACAATTTTTTATATAACTCCAACTGGATTCGTCTGAAAGAAGAAAGTCATATACACCTAGGATGCTGTGAGTAATTTATGGGCTAATTTTCATTTTTGGGCGAACTAACCCTTTAAACACATTATTATTGCATCATCAAAATCCATTGTTGATCTAATTCTATTTTGTATTTATTGATATCGTATGTACATATTGTGTAAAAATGTAGTCTTTTAAAAAGTTTTAGAAAGTCTTAAGTCTGATTTTAAAAACTGCAGAAACGGCAAAAAAAGTATAATTTGGTGCATTTCGTGCTGCTTATGAGAATGCGTGGAAAAACAGCTTGACGCCAACACTATGACACTAGCTCTCATCTGAATATGAGGAATCGGGGGAAGAAACAGTCATAGGACTTCAATAAATATTTTCATTGTTTTCAGAGCTAGAAAGGTTTTGTTTTGACGTGTGACTAAGATGCCTTAAGCAGGCATTTTTTGTCTGAAGTTATTTTCAGTGGACTAATTCCAGGGACGGTCCCCTTATAGAAACCTGCAGTGAAATGGCTATGCTCAGGCACACAGAACAGGATTTTAAACAACTTAGCAGCTTTTAGTAAAACCTTTATCAGCACCATAAAGTTACCTTCGCTCCATCTCTGGCAGTTACATTACAGAGATGTTACTACAGGATGATGTAGGCAGCTGGTAGGTTTTACAAATGTCTATTACAGCTTAGTTGTGTGGGTTGCATTTCGAAGGTCACACGCTCTCAAAAACATTAGTCAGCCATTTGAGATGCAGTTTTGGTAATTGGCAATTGTGTAGGTGTGCTAGACTTTTTGGCATTACATGATTTTTGCATAGGTAACTACTAGAGATGGTGCAAGACATGTTTTTCAAAATCAACCAGTGTTTACTCAATGACTAGTTGGCTCATCTGTCTTACGAAAGCTCTGAAAACTTAGTCTGGAGTGGGGTTCAAATTTCCTAGGGAGCTATATTACATAAGTTGTTTATTGTGGCCCATCCCAACTAATTCTTCACTTTTGTGTGTGTGTGTGTGTGTGTTTCTGTATTGTCAGGGTCCTCTGAGAAACACCTGTGGTCACTTTTGGCTGATGATCTGGGAGCAGAAGACCAAAGCTGTTATAATGCTCAACAGAGTAATAGAGAAAGGCTCGGTAGGCGTCATTGATCCAAACCTTTTCTCCTTAAAAGCACCACTCTATGAGCTTTCAGCATTTTCTGCACACTCATTCATACTACGATGAAATGTAAAGTCTGTCTCTTAGTTCATATTACAGAGCTCAGCAGTGCCTTAGGGAGTCTATGTAAGTAGCATATCATTAAAGAACTAATATATGTGCAGTGTTGTTCTTGAGAACTATTGAAAATAGTTAATTTAAATAAAACTTTAAATAACATCTACATATTAGATGGGAAAAACTTCCATAATAATAAACATAGAATTACTAAAACTGCTTGAAAGTGCTAAAATTACTCAAATTAAAGCTGAAATAAAGCTAAATAGAAATATTTAAAAAAAGAATCAAAAATAAAGTACTTTGTGAATTGATGTGAATAAATGAAATCTAAAAATAAAAGCAAATTCAAATAATTAAAACAAATACATAAATGCAGTTTATATATTTTCTTATGAACATGATTTTATGACTGTTTTAAATTCAAAAATGATATGTGTCACGGGTATTTTCCCTTTTTTAAATAAATTTTAAAAGCTTATCATTTATCATTGACTCAGTTATCATTCATCAGCATATTTGGTGACAAATGCCATTAGTGGGTGTAACTGAAACTGTATGGGTAAAAAAAACATTTTAGACAGTTAAATTAAAATAACCAACCAGTGTTTTCGCACAGTCATACGTTTTTGGACATTGTAGACTGACCCACTTATTTGTAGTAAAGTCATAAGACTATCACAGAACGTAAGTAAAGCATCATATGACTCTATGTATGATCTTTGTTTTCAGAATTTTAATATTATGCACTGACCTCAGCACAGTCAATGCAGGCTGTTGTATCGAAAGTTACAACATCTTTACCAGCCTTTGGGTTTTAATACAACATTTCAGGAAAGATCAGGAAGTTGTTAGCTTTTACAAATGAGTTTTAAACAAAGGAAATACATTTTTTGTTTTACTCATTATTTATACACATACCTTACTGCAGGAAAAGTGTGCACAATATTGGCCGACACAAGAAGAACGAGAGATGTCGTTCCGTGACACCCGCTTTGTGGTAACACTAGTGTCAGAGGACGTAAAGTCATATTACACCACCAGAGTGCTGGAACTCCAGAATGCAAATGTAAGTTTCACACATTGACCACTGAAAGTCACGTTCTTGATCACAGAATGCCATCTGATGTCTTCTCATGCAGATTTTAATTGAAATCTTATGCTGCAGCGATATTAATATTATATATATTTTTTTTTATTATTATTAATTTATCCACTTAGACGGGGGAGACGAGACAGATCTATCACTTTCACTATACCACATGGCCTGACTTTGGTGTCCCAGAATCCCCAGCCAGCTTCCTGAATTTCCTGTTTAAGGTGCGGGAGTCGGGCTCACTTGGGATGGACCAAGGTCCAGCAGTGGTCCACTGCAGTGCAGGAATCGGCCGATCGGGAACATTCTCTCTGGTCGACACTTGTCTCGTTTTGGTGAGTTGGATCACTAGGAATAAATACAATAATGCGTTTTTCTTCTATCATAGCAATTTTCGGTTTTGCTATGGACTGTGGGTCACTGAAAGTCTGTCTTTTAGTTATATGGAGACAAAAAAGGCAATATAATTACTTCCTAAGCTGTAATGTCTGATTTTAAGCATTTTAGCCTTTATATCAATTGGTAATATTATTAAATATTGAGTGTTTCCAAAAAAGTAAACTGGCTGGGGCAAGTTAGACAGCGATATTACTACAGTGTCAAGTGATTAGACTGCAGTTTAGCGCTTATGTTTTTTTATTCCTATTTGTCACCCACTCAGACTTGGAGGTAACTAACAACTGCTTTTCTTTTCCGCTATGACTGATGTGTTCAGATGGACAAAAGGAAAGACCCACTGGCGGTGGACATCAGAAAGATTCTCCTAGACATGAGGAAGTATCGGATGGGGTTGATTCAGACCCCCGACCAGCTGCGTTTCTCATACATGTCTGTGCTGGAAGGTGCCAAGTACATTATGGGAGACTCATCTGTGCAGGCATGTCATCACCAGAGTATTTTCAACAGAATTATTATTAACCGGACCCTGGACTTGACGTACTGCATTTGTGTTTATGCTGAAGATATTGATTTAGTTATTTATGTGTGTGCAGAAACAGTGGCGAGAGCTCTCCAGAGAGGACCAAGAGCCCCTGTCCGAGTCTCCCCCGCCGCCACAGCCTCCCAAATGCACAGAACGCTACAACGGCAACAAGCCGTCTCATCTGGAGGACGGGATGGACCCGAAGACAGGAAAGAAGACAGGCCTGGAGACCCCCAATAAAGAATCAGACAGAGATGCTGGAACAAAGTATGTAGCAAGACACTATATGCGTTAAATTTGGCGTTTCCAAAAGTGCATGTGGCCAGTAAGGAATCAGCTTTCATCAAGCATGATTTCAGATGCTGGATTTAGTTGCCAAATAAATTCCAGCTGCCACTGACTGGCACAAACATCGCTACTATGTTAAGACTGTGTCTTAAGAACTAGTCTGACCAACTAGCACTTAACCAAGGGGTGATAAGTCTTACTTTTCAAATTCAGATTAGGCCAGATTGCGTTTTATGTAAATGACTATAAAAAGTAATGACAAGTCTTCAAAACAAATTAGAGGACTTACAAGTAAGACTAGTCTAAGCAGTTTATGCAACCGGTCACAGGATTATTTTAGCATTTGTTTAATGTTTTAAAACGGTTGGATTACTGATTTGATACAGTAATCTTGTTTTACTGTAAATATATATATAAAAAAAAAATTTAGAATAAAAACTACAATATCTAGAGGCATTATGATAATGAAAATTTGGGGGAAAATGTGCTTAACTGACAAGAAAATAATGTCACCATGCAAAACATCTAAATGGTCCTAAAAAGACCTTGATTTTTTTTGTTTTTTTAATGCAAAATATTTTTTTCTTATTGTTTTCTTATTTCCTTTTGATGTTGGGGTTAAATGTTGCAATGAGATTCACCCAATTTGTGTCATGAATAGATTTCCATAGTATTTGCTTATCAAGGCTAACACCATGTCTTAACCATCTGCACCTTGAAGTCTTATCTCTTCCATGTTTATCTGAGGTTTTGTCCTAACAAACCACAGAAGCAACATGCAACAAGACATTCTGTCACTTTGTTTCATTTTTTGTTTCTGTTTGGACAGAGTTTTGCATTTAGTGATGACAAATAGGAAATGTACTTTTTTACTGGAAATGAGACCTTGTTAGAACTATGTGTTTGAGTATTCGATTTTCAGCTTATATACACTTTTTGTTTCTTTTTCTCCAGTGCTCGCAAAAGACAAAGAGATGAGAAAATGTCCAACCCCACGCAGAAGACTCAGAAGCAGACAAAACCCAGGATCAATGACCCTGATAAGAAAAGAAAAAGGTGAAACTGTCTGGTCTGTCTGGATGGAATGTGTGTTTTTTTTTTTTCATTGTGTTCTACTCCTCATTGACACAATGAATCATTTCAACATGTCTGTTCATGTGCGTGTAGTGTCGTATAATACCTCAGATGCCTCAACCCACTCAGTTCTCATAATGTCACTTCGCGTTTAGTATCTGAGATGTTCGTGCCTCACTACTGTATAGTTACTATTTAGTCTTTGGGCCATTTAGAGATCAAGCCATTTGCAGACTCGTGTCATCAGGGTATACAGGGGTTGGACAAAATAATGTGAACACCTGGGAAATAGGCAATATT
Organism: Sinocyclocheilus grahami; assembly: GCF_001515645.1. Taxonomy (NCBI): domain Eukaryota; kingdom Metazoa; phylum Chordata; class Actinopteri; order Cypriniformes; family Cyprinidae; genus Sinocyclocheilus; species Sinocyclocheilus grahami. Next base: position 401,759 of record NW_015505625.1, read on the forward strand.
TCTTTATTAAAGTGTTTTTCTGCCATTTGCATGTAATACAGCTTTAAACCTTAGAATAGATTCATACAACGTCTGAATTGTCTCCATTTGAATGTTGTCTATAAAAACATCTTCCCACTGTTGAAAGAGAGAATGGGCTTCTCACTCTACTCTCCAAAAATAATCCATTGTGGTTTGATAATATTTAAATTAGCTGATTGTCAGGCAATTTGTCTGGCTATAGCAGATATTGGAGTTAGTCTTTGTGCTACAAAACAGTCTAGGTTTTATTCATGACTCCATATTTTTTGCATTTTATCAGTGGTGTCTGCGAATAAGTATGAGCAGCTGCAGCTCTTTCACGGATGTTGGCTTTGCGAAGATCTCTGTCATCAGTTTTTGTGGAAACGGTCTTCGAAGTGAATGTTAAGGTTTGCTATCACTTTGCTGATGAAGTCTTGTCATGCTTTGTGTACGCAGTCATTGTATAGACTGTTGTTCCTAAAATACCAAACGGTCGGGCTGTTAAGGTTACAGATGCTCCTGCTAAACGGGTTCCCATGGTTTGTCCTGTTTGGAAGTCTGACAAGTCACCCATTTTATCCACGGCTTGTACTAAATACCTCAACACAGCTTATTTTACAACCTAGAGAATATAGACAACGAAAAGATAATCACAACATTTGGCTTTTCACTGCAACCTGCACAAATGACATTAAGCCCTATAATAACTGGATCTTCTTCACATTATTTTGTCCAACCACTATACTAGTGTTTTTTGCTTTGCTCAGACTGTTGCATTGTGGGTCAGTTATATCAGATGATTTAACAGTCCCTCCCGAGGTAGTGCAGTTACACCAGCGAGGATCAGTTTAGTTTTTTTTTTGAGCATCAATTTCTTGCACCTTTATAATGTCTGTGTGTTGGATTCAACTGGCATCACTGATAGTAATGCACTGAAATCTCATCAATAAAGCCGCTTGAAAACAGTGTCACATTACGTTACATTTAACTAAGCAAGGCCATTCAGTCTTGATAGCTTGATAGTTAGCTAGAAAAAAATAACTATAGAGAGGAGCATTATTGGCACCCTTGGTAAATATGATCAAAGAAGGCTGTGAAAATAAATCTGCATTAATCATTTTGATCTTTTATTTTAAAAATTCACATAAATCTAACCTTTCATTGGAGAATAAGAATTTAAAATGGGGGAAAATAACATTATGACATAAATGTTTTTCTCTAATACACATTGGACACAATTAATGGCACCCTTTAATTCAATGCTTTTTTGAAACCTCCATTTGGCATAATAACAGCTCTGAGTTTTCTCCTATAATGGCTGATGAGGTTAGAGAGCACCTGACAAGAGATCAGAGACCATTCCTTCATCCAGAATCTCTCCAGACCCTTCAGATTCCCAGCTCCATGCTGGTGCTTCTCCTGTTCAGTTCACCACACTCATCTTCTATAGGGTTCAGGTCAGGGGACAGGGATGGCCATAGCAGAAGCTTGGTTTTGTGCCCAATGACCCATTTTTGTGTTGTTTTTGGATTATTGTCCAGTTGGAAGATCCAAACATGGCCCATTATAAGATTTCTAACAGAGTCAGTCACTTTTAGATTTTTTTATCTGTTGGTATTTGATAGAATCAAAGATGCCATGTGTCTAAACAAGATGTCCAGGACCTCCAGCAGAAATATAGGCCCACAACATTAAAAATACAGCAGTATATTTCAATGTACACATGGGATACTTTTTATCCTTGTGTGCACCAAACCCATCTTGAGTGTTTGTTGCTAAAAAGCTCATTTTTTTAGTTACATCTGACCATAGAAGCCAGTCCCATTTGAAGTTCCAGTTGTGTCTGACAACTGAATATGCTGGGGATTGTTTTTGGATGAGCATTTTCTTTTCTTGATTTTTTTTTTTTCTTCTTCTTGAAACCCTCCCAAACAGCATGCGGTGTAGGTGCTGTTTGATTTTTTTGAGACTCAACTATTTTCTGCAATTCTCCAGCTGTGACCCTTGGAGAGTCTTTAGCCACTCAAACTCTCCTCCTCACCGTGCATTAGGATGATATAGACACACGTCCTCTTCCAGGCAGATTTGTAACATTTTCTGTTGATTGGAACTTCTTAATTATTGCCCTGATGGTGGAAATGGGAATTTTCACTGCTCTAGCTCTTTTCTTAAAGCCACTTTCTAATTTGTGAAGCTCAATTATCTGTTGCTGCACATCAGAAATATATTCTTTGGTTTTTCTCATTGTGATGGATGATTAAGGGAATTTGGCCTTTGTTTTCCCTCCTATTTATATTCCTGTGAAACAGGAAGCCATGGCTGGATAATTTCATGTTCATAATCACCCTGGTATGCTCAAAATTGTGAATATGAATGGGAATATACTTCACAGATATTTTGCTCATAAGAATTTCTAGGGTTGCCAATAATTGTGTCCGTGTATTTGAGAAAAACATTTGTTTCATAATGAGATTTTCCCCCATTTTCAATTGTTTTAGTTCAATGAAAGGTTAGAGATTTGTGAATTTTTTTTAAAATAAAAGATCAAAATGATTAACAATGCAGATTTATTATCACAGCCTTCTTTGATCATATTTACCAAGGGTGCCAATAATTCTGACCACGACTGTATATACATTATTTATTGATTAATAAACTTGATTGATTAATTGATTATTAAATCAACTTTGTTTAAATGAAATCTAAATGCTAAATGAAACCTTTAATTCTGGTGCATCACTGATCACTAGCTGGGTTTCCATCACCCTGCTTTTATGCGCATTTTGAAGTATTGCATCAGAGTCGAGTGATGGAAACGCTGAATTTCGAATAAAAATGCCTTAATTCGGTAGGTTTGAGGTGGTTTTTGACTTGTGAGAAAAATGGTTAATGCGAATAATGGGAGATGGAAATGCATTTTGCGAATAAATTCCTCCAAGTGCATCAAAAAAGTCACGTGACTTTGCGCTATGGGACGGCAAATCCTGACTAACCAGCGAACCGATCTTGTTCCACAGCATCTGAAACGTTATGGTCATTCGGAAATGCCCGAGCAAAGTCTGTCATCAAAGTATTTCTGTATAATTGCCTCCCAGAACTGTTAAACGACTGCGTTCCCAAACCGCAGCATCCACCTCTGAAAGCAATAACCGCATTCATTGTGTTTCGTCTGCTCGTTCTGAGGTGCAAGTCATTTATTATATATTAAATTATTATATTCAGTAGCTTCTCCTACTTTTCTTAGTGATGTATAGTGCCAGTTTATCAGGAAGTGATGATTTTGTTCTCTTTGACTCGTTGGATGGAAACGGTGCTTGTTCGCAAATGTTTTGTGCGATATTCCAATTTTGCGCATAAGTTAAATTCGCAACTTTGGATGGAAACCCGGCTACTGACAATACTATTATCTTTAGTAATAATCTATGAATATAATAAAATTTATATTTTGTCCAGTATAATGGCAGATCATTATTTTGTATACGTTTACAGTATCCCCCATCACAAGTGATCTTAATTGGTGAATAAATTCCTCCAAGTGCATCAAAAAAGTCACGTGACTTTGCGCTATGGGACGGCAAATCCTGACTAACCAGCGAACCGATCTTGTTCCACAGCATCTGAAACGTTATGGTCATTCGGAAATGCCCGAGCAAAGTCTGTCATCAAAGTATTTCTGTATAATTGCCTCCCAGAACTGTTAAACGACTGCGTTCCCAAACCGCAGCATCCACCTCTGAAAGCAATAACCGCATTCATTGTGTTTCGTCTGCTCGTTCTGAGGTGCAAGTCATTTATTATATATTAAATTATTATATTCAGTAGCTTCTCCTACTTTTCTTAGTGATGTATAGTGCCAGTTTATCAGGAAGTGATGATTTTGTTCTCTTTGACTCGTTGGATGGAAACGGTGCTTGTTCGCAAATGTTTTGTGCGATATTCCAATTTTGCGCATAAGTTAAATTCGCAACTTTGGATGGAAACCCGGCTACTGACAATACTATTATCTTTAGTAATAATCTATGAATATAATAAAATTTATATTTTGTCCAGTATAATGGCAGATCATTATTTTGTATACGTTTACAGTATCCCCCATCACAAGTGATCTTAATTGGTGCATGTGAAAGACAAAGAGAAAGTGAGATTTCAGAAAACAGTCCGTAGGTGTGACACCCCTGATCTAAATCGAGTTGCTTTGAGTTGGTTAGTGGGATGCTGATGCAGTCAGACTGAGGGTGATCATCGCTCTGATGGCCTATTTTAGAGCTTTTTAGAAGATTTTTTGCATTGTGACATTTTCGTGACATTTTCATGACAAGCAGATTTTTCCCCTATATGCTCATTGCTGTATACTGTGATTTCTTTTTTTTATAATTTCAGTAAAACAAATACTATACGGTCTATACAACTGTACTTTACAAATGACCTTAATTTAAATATGTCATTACTTGCTTGTTACAGTGAGTTTTATTTTTACATTACACTAATGAGAATTTTGGGGGGAAATTGTTGTCTTAATTTTCTTTAGCTAATATGTGATTTCTTATTTGTATCTTTTTATTTTTGGGGTGAAATATGAGCCAGCATTTTTTTAATGAGATTGATCCTTCAGTGATTTTGAAAAAATGGAGGTCATGTTACATTTGATCAGTGAGTTATGTCAGGTCAGCGTTGTGTCGAGGGTTTGTGTAATTGTGTCTTATATTGTGGTTGCAGTCTGGGCTGTATTTGCTGTACGTGACACAGCGAGTGCTGCCCTGTTGGGAAACCTCCCCAATGAGGCAGCAATGGCACATCTGCAGGATTTTTGTAAAGACGAGCTTGTCCGGGCTCCTCAAAATCCTCAGGCTGTACGTGAGAGTCAGACACGGGCCTTGTGTGCTGTGGTGATGTGCTGGTTTGGAGCTTGCTGCTGTTCTCATGGCCGTGGCTGTTGGCGTTTTAAGACTAAGCTTCAGCATGGTGTGATGTTTTGCTTCTTTTTTTCCCCCACAGATGTAGACATTTGCTTTCTCTAATTTAATGAGATTAAATCGTGATCTCGATGACTAATTTAAACAAAAAACCAAAGTCTTTTTCGGGGTGTAGATTTGTGCTGAGCTTGAACCTGATGGTGATAGATACATGGCGGAATTTTTAGTTCTTTGCACAGCCTCAGTGCAATAATACTTGAATTCTGTGTGTGTGTGTGTGCGTGCAAGGATCGCGGAACGAACACAAAAGAGGGGGGCCCAGGGTGGGAGGTGGGGGTTGGGTAGTGGTTGCAGAACTAATTTTAATATTAGAAACAGTACTAATGGCAGGGCTGTGACGGTTGTACAAGTGTCTTCAATTTCCCGTGATCGCAAACTCCTGGCTGGTCAGGTTTGGTGAGGCTTTCTCCAAACTGGCCAAATACAAACGAGACAGCGATAAATGGTAGATGTTAACAAGAAATGTGGGAACGATTCCTATTTCAAAGAGAACACGTGCAGACGAGGAGTTAATGCGCCCGCTTGGAGGCGGAACAGTGAACCGTGTCTACACCGGACACGATGCCGCCGCGTCACAACAGGTTGAGACTGTCTAGTGTCTACACAGGAGTCTTGACTGACGGAAGTGCTCAAATAAACACACACGTTTGTTAATAGATGATTGACACTCATTTATTATTATTTGTTTCAAAATTTTATATATATATATATATGTGTGTGTGTGTGTGTG
>NW_015505625.1:407474-417849 GCF_001515645.1 Sinocyclocheilus grahami
ATATAAAATTTATATTAATTATATATATATATATATATATATATCAACACCGCGTTTGGTCCATTACCACCGCAGTGATAAAAATCTGCCACCGTCACAGCCCTAACTAATGGTTTTAGTTAGATGTCAGATATATTAGCCTATGTATTTTTAAGCTATGATTCTCCCACGATTCTGAAAACAAAACAGACAACCAAACAAAATATGTAATTTACTTGAGTTTCTGATGACAATGTTTTATTAATGTTACGAGTCCATTTAAAATATGTATTAATTTAAATAATAATAATCATTAGAAATAAGTAAATGAAGACTTGTTTAGTTTTAAATCTCTTGAATTAATCATTCAGACATCAAATACATTTAACAGTCAATGTTCGCCACCTACTGGCATAATGCAACATATACGATCATTATTTGCAGCGTATCATTACTTTCAAAGACCCATTGATCGGGGCTGCCGCAACACCAGAGTCTATATCCGGACTATAAACATTTATCCCAATACTTTCATCTAGGGGTGTAAGAAAATATTGATAAACGTGAGTATCGCAATATTTTGTTTGGCGATACTGTATCGATTCTCAAAAACGGAATATCGATATTTAAAAAAAAAAAAAAAAAAAAAGTCATACAAGATTCATGGCAGTTTTTTTTTTTTTCGTTTTTGAGTTTATACCCTGACCGCTAGATAGCAGTCTTCATCTCTGAACGTAAACAGTGACAGGAAGTACTAGCATTAGGGCACGCCACTTTTAACCACTGAAGGCAAAGGGGTGAATAAGGGGTAGAGAACAATCTACCAATAATGAATGCCATTTTGCCACAGTAATCATAAGAGCTTGGTCCGTATCTGTCGTTAATGTCCCTGCTGCATGGTGGGACATTAACTACCTATTATTCCTAATAGACTGTCAATCAGAGGCAGAGCTTAAAAGAAAAACTGTGCAAATATTGAATGTGCCACTTAAAGGGATCACCCAAAAAATGAACATTCTGTCACTCGTGCAGCACAGATGCAGGAGAAATGTATTTGCACAGGATGCATTAGCAATGAACATGTTTAAAGTTGAATGCATGCAAATGTGAATGCAAAAGTTACCTCTAATACTGGGATATTAAACCTGCATTTTCTATTTCTATTGATGAGTCAGACTAGATGTATTTTAGCATGGCTTTGAAGTTTTGAAGTGACATACACTGAGAATCGAATTGCATTGTGCATTTTTTAATCACGAGGGGGTTGGTGATATTCAGCCTCATTCCTAGGCCTAATCCTCAAAAAATGCCTTCATTGTCTGTTATGTTTAACACAGTTGTTCATGAGGTACCCAGCAAGAATTGCTTCAGTTCCCACTTGTGTTTTGGAGCTCAGCAGCCCATGTCCCTATTAGGGAACGTCAGCGATTCTGCTGCGTGTTCATAGAAGAGTGTCAGTCCTGCAGGTTTAGAACCAAATGAGGGCAAGTGAATGTGTTTTGGGTGAAGTAGCCCTTTAGCATTGTGATTGAAACATTACATATTTGACTGTGATTTGTGATTGTATTGACAGAGCGAGAACAACCAGTGACTCCTAACTCCATGGCAACCTCAGCAAGAGATCTTCATCCCATAATGCTCTCCCATCCACCCCTGTGTTTTCAGAAGTCGTTTACAGCATGAACTCTTCGAGAAGGTTTCTCCACTCCGAACAAGAGCACACACCAGCACCATATCTGTGGATGAAACTCGGTAATATCACGAGGACAGCGCATCGCCATGGTTTGGATTGGTTTTAATTTCATTGGACCTATTTTGTGTCTTTTTTATTTTGCTTTTTGTTTAGTTGGAAAAGGCAGCAGGATCTGAAGTAGGTCTATGCATTTCTAACGCTGTTCACACATTGTATTTTTAGACGACTTTTTTTCAGAGGCAAAATGAAATGCTCTATTTTTTATATGAAATTACTTGAAATTTCCTATCATATCTACAGGGCTTTATGCTCAAATCCAGTTTGTGAGATTGTTAGATGACGTCTTATGCTGAAGAGTGCTCACATTGTGTACATAGTGTACCTTATGAGATGTAAAAAAAAAAAAAAAAAAAAAAATTTGATTGTACAAAACGATGAACAGACATTGCATTTGGTTGAGACACACAGAACAAAGCAGCAGTGTCTGAGTGTTGAAGAGTCTTACTTTTCTCTATCCAAGAGTAGGATCCATGAATAAAACTGCTATCATTTAGTTTCTGTAACAATGCGTTGTTTCATTCACTTCTTCCAGTCACACACTAGGCTAAAATATGGCTCATTTAAATGTCACTGCAGACTAAACTAGTCATACTGTATCATATTACACAGTTTCAATTTCATAAGACATGTCCAGTTCATAATTCACAACAAAATAAGACCATGTTTGAGAGCTTTAAGCATTTTTTGGCTATTTTCATTACAGTTGAGCACATTTACTGTAATACATGCAGATTATTATAATTTTTTTTTTTACTATAACCTACAAATTTTGTAAAATACTACTGTGAATAGATTTTATCATAAAAAATACTTATTGTTTAGGAGTGAAATGTACCACCGTTCAAAAATTTGGGGTTGGAAATATTTTTAATGTTTTTGAAATTCGCTTCTGCTCACCAAGGCTACATTTATTTGATTGAAAAAAAAAAAACGTTTTACAAATTGTAAAATGTAATTTATTCCTGCGATGTGAAGATGAATATTCAGCATCATGTCACATGATCCTTCAGAAATCATTCTAATATGCTGCTTTGCTGCGTTTCAATTTCATAAGACATGTCCAGTTCATAATTCACAACAAAATAAGACCATGTTTGAGAGCTTTAAGCATTTTTTGGCTATTTTCATTACAGTTGAGCACATTTACTGTAATACATGCACAGATTATTATAATTTTTTTTTTACTATAACCTACAAATTTTGTAAAATACTACTGTGAATAGATTTTATCATAAAAAATACTTATTGTTTAGGAGTGAAATGTACCACCGTTCAAAAATTTGGGGTTGGAAATATTTTTAATGTTTTTGAAATTCGCTTCTGCTCACCAAGGCTACATTTATTTGATTGAAAAAAAAAAACGTTTTACAAATTGTAAAATGTAATTTATTCCTGCGATGTGAAGATGAATATTCAGCATCATGTCACATGATCCTTCAGAAATCATTCTAATATGCTGCTTTGCTGCTCAAAAAACATTTCTGATTATTATCAATGTTGAAAAGTTTTTTTCTGGAATTGGTGGAAACCACAATACATTTCTTTCAGGATTATTTATTGAATAGAAAGCGGTACTAGAGGCAAAGTTGTTTTGAATGAGGAGGACTATCAAATTATATTGATTAGGGCTGCGTTTCAGTCCATGTTTTTATGCCCTTCACTCGCTAACTTCCCTCCGTCTCATTTACTGAGATGTACGTCATTGATAAAGTTGCAGGAGTGCCCACTACTGCCGGAACCCTTGCAATGGGCTGAACTGGAACATGCTTCGCCCTTGACCACTTAGAATCCGCTATGGAGTTGGTTTATTAACATTTTTTTCCTTTACAAATTAGTTTGATGCAACATTCTATATGTACTGTATATAGGTATGCTTGGGCTATTGTAAATGTTTAAAAAAAAAAAAATCTATATTATAGAGTTGTTTGAGGATCTGCGATGACGTCATAATCGTGTTGCATTGTGGTCTATGGAGCAGCCTGAAGTGTGCATATGAAGTAGACTCACTCCCTCGTTCCAGATCGAGAGGTGGGGGTCTGTCCATATAAACTCCCTCGTCCACTTCACGAAGTGGAACACACTTCAAAATGGCAGTGGGGATTCCCCCGAGGGGAAGTGCTTGGGGAAGTTCGCTAGTGCATGTCTAAAAGTGGAGGGGAACGCAACCATTGTGTGTATGTGTGAAAATTCACACAATATACAATTGTTTGCGCCCTTGAAAAATGCATCAAATTTCTCACAGACTTTAAAGGGGTCATATGATGCTGCTAAAAAGAACATTATTTTGTGTATTTGGTGTAATGAAATGTGTTTCTGCGGTTTAAAGTAAAAAAAAAAAAACACTATTTTCCACATACTGTACATTATTGTTTCTCCTCTATGCCCCGATCAGTTTTAGGTGGAGATTGCTGATCCTTTGCCATTCTAACAAGCTACACGCTTAAACCCCTTAAAATCTTACTAACCCCAAAAGGTGGTGTATGATGTGGACTTTTCTTGGTTGTTTTTGTTTGATTCAGCGCTTGATATTTCATTTGTGTCACAAGATTTCAGACAGTCGTGATGGGACATGACTTAACACTGCTAACATGGTAATTTTTGATGCACCAACAATGGAAAAAAAATGGCCAAACTATGCAGAAGGGGCTTTAAATGTTTTCACTTTCTTCCCACAAGAACGTCACACACAACTGGTCCCAGCAGGTTCAGAGCTGCGTCACATTACAAGAAGTGCTGCTCTGCTGGGAAACTCAGATGGCAGGGAGCCAGAGCCATCCACCGCTGGGTGGAGAGAAATGAAAGCTGAACTATCAGCATGACTAGCATTATAAAGAAAAAATGACACGGGACACACGATTTGGCAAAAATAATGCTACAGCTTATTATTTCTGTACCATTTCACTTATTTACAAGCAAAATGTGTATTCAGTGCTTTGTGCAGTTTGACCGCTCAACCATCAGTCCATCAGTGATTTCTCTGGTTCATGTTTAAAACGGTCACACCTGCAGAGTTGCATCAGGCATATCCATATGCAAGCGTGAGGTTTAAGCCGTGCTTCAAAAGAGAAGAGGTGGGATACCGCTGCCGAACAGCAGCCTCCACGAGGGAGGAACCCGCCACTGCACCGTACCCTGTGTCTGAGAGAAAACGACAACAACAACAACGTTCAGTCTAGACAGAAAAACGTTCACTTCTAAAATTCTGTGACCACATACTTCTACGGTAATGTGCCATTCTGGACATCCAGTTCTGAAAGTGCAGTTTCAAATCATTATTCACACTTACAGGTTTTTCCAGCAGATGGAGCCAGTCGTTGAGATGGTTAACGAGAGCAAACGCGTCAGGAATGTTGTCTCCTTCTGAGCAGAAGATCAGCATTACTGCCATAGAGATGTCCTCTGTGCAGCTGGACCAGACAGAAAACCTCCATTGGCCGGATTCACAATTATAGATTTGACAGAATTGTTTGATTTATGCCGGTTTTTACCAGTCTGTGTAAAGGGCTTTGGTCACTCCTCCTCCGGGAATGTAGAGCCGCTGCTCTGAGTCAGAGATCCCGGGAAACGCACTGATCCTCTCCATCTCCCTCCAGCCCAACTCCTCCACCCTCGGAGCCTCCTCCTTCTGCAGAGACGGGGTCAGCAGGTACCGCAGAGGTGTGCTGCGCAAACAGTAACATTTGAATACTAGTAACGTGTTGGGCAAAGTTACTTTTTAAAAGTAATGCATTAGAATATTGCGTTACTCCCTACAAAAATTACTTTTTGTCCCCTGGGCTGGGCTTGTAGATTTGTTTTTTTATAAAAAAAAAATTTAAAAAGTTTTATTTTTGGCAACTGTAAAGGCCCTTTTTACACCTAAAGTGAAATTACTAAGCCTCAGGCTGAAGGAAGTGCCTCTTCACCTCACTCCTGATTTCACCAAAAGAGAGGTGCCAGTGAATAAATGGGAAAACAAAGTAACCTGCATTACTCATTTGAAAAAGTAACTCGGATATTTAGTTGTAAATGTAAAAGTAATGCGTTACTTTACTAGTTACTTCAAAAAAGTAACTTGTGTTACTTGTAATGCATTACCCCCAACATGCTAGTAACACTAAAATATTTAAACCATTGGGTGATTTTTAGTGGACATATGAAGTTCTTCAAGTTCACATAAGTGTCCTAACAGAGGAACCACCGGTGCAAATCATCCACTTAGGTTCGAAAGTGGCACAAACCTTTTTGATTTTGATTAGTAAATAGTTTTATGCTTTAAAACATATTTACATTAAATGTATCGATTGAAAAATGTGCTACCGATTGGCATTTACACAATTTTATGTGTGGCATAAATACATGGCATTAATTTACATGCATCTTCTATCTTCTCTGTCCTCAGTGTTTGATTACCCATGAAGCTGTTGGTCGTCAATTTAAACCATTGGGTGATTTTTAGTGGACATATGAAGTTCTTCAAGTTCACATAAGTGTCCTAACTTCTCTGTCCTCAGTGTTTGATTACCCATGAAGCTGTTGGTCGTCTCTGTGATACGCGTGACTGCTGGACAGCAGCACACTCCTGAGGAACCCACTGCTCTTGATCCAAGAAACCATCAGCTTTCGGAATGATCTGACCTTTGTCTAAGAAGAGCAGTAAATAGCAAAGAGTCATGTGCAACTGAAATAAAGAAACTGTTTAAGTGGGCAACTGATATAACGGCCGACATTTGGATTTTTTTTTAATAATCATCGCAGACCGATAAGCATCAGAAGCAGCTTTTATTTTGACTGCACCAGGACTTTATATTTTTTTTAATTTCTGAGAATGCACAGGAGCTCTGGTTCTCAATTGGCATTAGCTTTTTATTTTTTGTCTAGCCATTCTGTCTAATAAATTATTCGACAAATAAATTATTAGAAATAAATGTTAAACAAATTAAGTAAATGGTATATGTATTTTTTTTTATCAAGTACATGTATTTTTCATATTGATTCATTTTCAAAATCAGATTAAAATTAATTTCAGTAAATATTATGTAAAAAAAAATTAATTGCAGCATGATAATTACTATCTTTTAATGAAATTGTCTGTTAATCGCCTTTATATCAGCCACCCGAGACAGGGGTTGTCAAACTGGGGACCAGGGACTCCTAGGGGCCACATAAATCTAGGGGCCACATAAATAATGTGTAAATTTCATTTAAACAAATAATTGGTTAAAATTGATTAAAATAATTAATAGAATTTGAAGCCATTCTGTCTAATAAATTATTCGACATAAATTATTAGAAATAAATGTTAAACAAATTAAGTAAATGGTATATGTATTTTTTTTATCAAGTACATGTATTTTTCATATTGATTCATTTTCAAAATCAGATTAAAATTAATTTCAGTAAATATTATGTAAAAAAAAATTAATTGCAGCATGATAATTACTATCTTTTAATGAAATTGTCTGTTAATCGCCTTTATATCAGCCACCCGAGACAGGGGTTGTCAAACTGGGGACCAGGGACTCCTAGGGGCCACATAAATCTAGGGGCCACATAAATAATGTGTAAATTTCATTTAAACAAATAATTGGTTAAAATTGATTAAAATAATTAATAGAATTTGATCAAATAAATTTAAATTAACAAATGTGATTTAAACAACACATCTAACAGTAAAGTACTATAGTGAGTAAAAAAACAACACCAAAAACTAAATATTTCCAAATAATATTTTACACATGCTTATATGCATTTTTCATAGTATTATTAACGGGGTCTTTATACATGAAAAAATATATATAGCTGCCTTTTAAATTTTAGGATGGGGGTCCCATGCATGAGGATGAACATATTTGGGGGTTCATGGCATCTAAAGGATTGAAAACACTGCTCTAAGATAAAAATAAATCAATTTCGGTCGACCACTACACTCTTAAATATAAAGGTGCTTCACGATGCCATAGAAGAATCTTTTTTAAAGGGATAGTTCACCCAAAAATGAAAAGTGACGTGAAGTGGGGAAAAAAAGTGACGTGACATGTGGCCAAGTATGGTGACCCATACTTGAAATTAGTGCTCTGCATTTATCCCATCCTAAGTGAACACACACCCGGAGCAGTGGGCAGCCATTTATGCTGCGGCGCCCGGGGAGCAGTTGGGGGTTCGGTGCCTTGCTCAAGGGCACCTCAGTCGTGACTCGAAGGTGGAAGAGAGCGCTGTACATTCACTCCCCCCACCTACAATCCCTGCCGGTACGAGACTCGAACCCTAACCTTTGGGTTACGAGTCAGACTCTCTAACCATTAGGCCACGACTTCCCCGTGATGTGATGTTTATCTGCTGACCCCCGGGGCATCCAAGATGTAGGTGACTTTGTTTCTTCAGTAGAACACAAACGAAGATTTTTAACTCAAACCGTTGCAGTCTGTCAGTCATATAATGGAAGTGAAAGGGAATCACGGCTCTGAGAGTCAAAAAAACAAACAAAACCAAATTAAACCCTGCGGCTCGTGCGAGAACCTGAACAGTATTTATATCGTTTTTTACCTCTGATGCACTGCAATGTCTGAACTGTCCTGAGCATGTGACGCGTCTTCTTCTTGCTTTACGGCGGATCGCAGACTTATAAGTGCATTACCGACACCTATCTCTCAAATGGACCATTGACACTCTATCTACAATCTCAATTAATGGTCAATCAATGGTCCATTTGAGAGATAGGTGGCGGTAATGCACTTATAAGTCTGCGATCCGCCGTAAAACAAGAAGAAGAAGACGCGTCACGCACCGGCTGTTGAGAACGCGCTCAGGACAGTTCAGACATTGCAGTAAATCAGATGTAAAAAACGATATAAATACTGTTCAGTTTCTCACACAGACCGATCGTTTCGTGTCTTTACACATCAATGTATCGCCACGAGCCGCAGGGTTTAATTTGGTTTTGTTTGTGTATGTTTTTTTGACTCTCAAAGCCATGATTCCCATTCACTTCCATTATATGACTGACAGACTGCAACGGTTTGAGTTAAAAATCTTCGTTTGTGTTCTACTGAAGAAAAAAAGTCAGCTACATCTTGGATGCCCCGGGGGTCAGCAGATAAACATCACATTTTAATTTTTGGGTGAACTACCCCTTTAAGGTAAGAACGAGATGGTTCTTTAAAGAACCTTTGACTGAATGGCTCTTCTATGGCCTCGCTGTGAGGACCCTTTTAAGCACCTTTATTTTTAAGCGTGTAAATGTTATACTTCTGTCAAGTGTTGACTTGTATAAATGCCCACCACTGACCTGAATGATGGGTGTCCTGATCTGCAGCACAGCCAGCTTTAAGTCCCTGTGAGAGTACACTGCACAAACACACATTCACACACCGCATCAGCGACTGGAAGTTACTTGCCAGAGCAGCTAATCTCAGAGTTACAGTGAAGCAGCAGTTACCCTCCGCGCCGGTGCTGAGCTGGGCACATGCGGCGTAGGGGCTGTTCCCAGCCATGGCAGTGAGGCAGTCTGTGTGGAAGTGCCCCACTCGGGGCATATTCAGTGTTGCGATGAGGAGATCCACGGCGAGCTGCCCCACATTCCCGACGGAGACTGCAGGCTGAACAATCAGACGCGGCTCAGTGTTTGAGAACTGCAGCATGCGCTTGTCACGATGCTGAGGCCGACAACTAACTCACTTACCATTATCAGAGTGAAGCCTTGAAAAGAGGGAGCGACGTCCCCCGACGCGATGAACATTTTTAAGACGGCTTGTGTCGGATTTACAAAGTAACTGTAGATGACTTGCAGTGGATCCGTGGAGACTTTTACTTTCAGTTTCCTGCGCTGTGGGGAAAGGACCTGCGTTACTGCGGGGCAGCCTAATGCCTGACCAGAAACAATCTAAACTACTCATTATTGATGTCTGCGTTCATCAGAAGCTAAACATGGTAGCATATTTAAAGAGAGCATTATGTTTATCAAACCTCAAGTGACCTTGATGTGGCCGTTACAAGAAGTAATTTGTGTTAGGTGTAAAAAAAAAAAGCCCTTTCGCAAGCAAATGTAACGATTTAAGATAATCATAATAATAAATTAACATGACGTTATTATTATTAAATATTGATGTACACTTTACGCTTTGTAACACTTTGTGATTTTCTGTTCAAATATATTGAAGTACACTTAGACTAAAAAATACCAATATGCTACAATAGTGATAGTACTTCTGTTAAAATAACCTTGCCAAAAACACACCAACAGAAAGCCATAAGTTTCATTAGTAACTCACTGCTAAAGCTCACACAACATGACGCTAGACTCATAATTAGTGAAGACAAATCATTTGCTTCGTCTTTTGAGTGTGATGCTGAACCTTTGGCACCCTAAAAATCATTAAAACAGCACAGAAGTAATATATTATTAGATTATATATATATATGTGTGTGTGTGTGTGTGTGTGTGTGTGTGTGTGTGTGAGAGAGAGTATATGTGTATGTGGTATGGAGATAGAATTGTTGCTTAATTCCAAATAAATAGATTATGATCCACAAATAAATCTTAAAGTTTCACAAACATGAATTAAATTCACAAATAAATAAAATGAGATTTGCAAATAAAAAACATATTCACAAATATATATTTCTGTCACAACCACAACTTTGCCTGGCATTTATTTGTGAATC
>NW_015505625.1:422380-450837 GCF_001515645.1 Sinocyclocheilus grahami
AGATCGTGCTACGTTTGGTCAGCGAATGTGGCTGTTATCTGATTGGCTTGAGTAGACAGTGGGTGGAGTCCACGTATTTGTGTTTCACAATTCGCAAATGCACAGGACGCGATTCACAAATGCGAGCAGCTATCTACAAATGCACAGGACGCGATTCACAAATGCGAGCAGCTATCTACAAATGCACAGGACGCGATTCACAAATGCGTGCAGCTATCTACAAATGCACAGGACGCGATTCACAAATGCGTGCAGCTATCTACAAATGCACAGGACGCGATTCACAAATAAATGCCAGGCAAAGTTGTGGTTGTGACATAAATATATATTTGTGAATATGTTTTTTATTTGCAAATCTCATTTTATTTATTTGTGAATTTAATTCATATTTGTGAAACTTTAAGATTTATTTGTGGATCTCATTCTATTTATTTGTGGATCATAATCTATTTATTTGGAATTAAGCAACAATTCTATCTCCGTGTGTGTGTGTGTTTGTGTGTGTGTGTATATATGTATGTATGTATGCGTATATATATATATACATACATACACACACACACATATATACGCATACATACATACATACATACATACATATATATATATATACGCATACATATATATACGCATACATACATACATACATATATGTGTGTGTGTGTGTGTGTGTGTGTATATAATACAACAGTATAATAGACCAATACAAACTGTTCCAGTAGTTCCAGAGGCTGTGAAACTATAAAGTAACTGTGACTTGTGTTTTCCGCAGGGTTATTCAGAAATATGGTCTTTCACAAAGGCCAATGCAAGAAATCAATACGCTCATCAGCCTTCGCCAAAGGCTCTCATAAAGCTTTCGGTCAGTAGAGAAATATAATAGCTACAAGCAAAACACTATGAAATGTTTCTTTGAATGAATCTCTTTGTGAAAGTCGTATCATACATTTAACATTGATGTTTTTATATTAATGTTTTACCAAGTATTTAGCAGTGTTATATTAGTATCACTAAGATACTATTATTGTTACATATTATATATATATATTTTTTTTTTAGATTTTAAATGACTTATTTTGTGTGTGTGTGTTTTCCATTTATTTTTGTATTTATTTTTTCAGTTTCAGTAATGTCAGTGTGTGCTTTTCTATTTTTATTAGATATAGTTTTTTATTCATTTTTATTTCAGGTTTAGTCTTAGTTATTTTAGTAGGCTTACATCAAGTTAAAATAAATGAAAGTGTTGTTTTGTCAGCTAAAACTGTATTGTAGTTCATATTTTATATTTTTAACTTTTTTTAACATTAATTATTATCATCTTACAGTTTTTCTGAATTGCTCAAACGCTAAACCCCAATCTCTGAACCAAATTCTCACTAGCTTAAACCAATCTGTCGAATAAAGCACTCTTTCTGCTAAACCTTAAACACGTTCAGGCAGTTAGGCTCTATTTGCAAAACTCCAAACACATTCTCATTCACTTAAACACTTATCACACTGTGATGCATTTGTGCTGCAAAATGCTAAACACAAGTGGCAAAAGTTAAATGCAACTAAAGCACAGCTGTCATCGTTTACACACAACGATTAAAAATTGTTCACACTTGTTTCTAATGATGTGATCAAACCAACTGTACAAAATATGAGCCGGTTCAGAGTGCACAAGTGGCACAGGTGACTGAATGATGATACGGACAATAGATGGAAAAAATCTGAGGAGGAGAGGAGGAAGAGTACATGTAAGAAGTGGAGGAGAGGAGGAAGAGTCCATGTTAGAAGTGGACGAGAGGAGGAAGAGTACATATTAGAAGTGGAGGATGAGGAGGCAGAGTACATGTAAGAAGGGGAGGAGAGGAGGAAGAGCACATGTAAGAAGTGGAGGAGAGGAGGGAGAGTACATGTAAGAAGGGGAGGAGAGGAGGAAGAGCACATGTAAGAAGTGGAGGAGAGGAGGGAGAGTACATGTAAGAAGGGGAGGAGAGGAGGAAGAGCACATGTAAGAAGTGGAGGAGAGGAGGGAGAGTACATGTAAGAAGGGGAGGAGAGGAGGAAGAGCACATGTAAGAAGTGGAGGAGAGGAGGGAGAGTACATGTAAGAAGGGGAGGAGAGGAGGAAGAGCACATGTAAGAAGTGGAGGAGAGGAGGGAGAGTACATGTAAGAAGGGGAGGAGAGGAGGAAGAGCACATGTAAGAAGTGGAGGAGAGGAGGGAGAGTACATGTAAGAAGGGGAGGAGAGGAGGAAGAGCACATGTAAGAAGTGGAGGAGAGGAGGGAGAGTACATGTAAGAAGGGGAGGAGAGGAGGAAGAGCACATGTAAGAAGTGGAGGAGAGGAGGGAGAGTACATGTAAGAAGGGGAGGAGAGGAGGAAGAGCACATGTAAGAAGTGGAGGAGAGGAGGGAGAGTACATGTAAGAAGGGGAGGAGAGGAGGAAGAGCACATGTAAGAAGTGGAGGAGAGGAGGGAGAGTACATGTAAGAAGGGGAGGAGAGGAGGAAGAGCACATGTAAGAAGTGGAGGAGAGGAGGGAGAGTACATGTAAGAAGGGGAGGAGAGGAGGAAGAGCACATGTAAGAAGTGGAGGAGAGGAGGGAGAGTACATGTAAGAAGGGGAGGAGAGGAGGAAGAGCACATGTAAGAAGTGGAGGAGAGGAGGGAGAGTACATGTAAGAAGGGGAGGAGAGGAGGAAGAGCACATGTAAGAAGTGGAGGAGAGGAGGGAGAGTACATGTAAGAAGGGGAGGAGAGGAGGAAGAGCACATGTAAGAAGTGGAGGAGAGGAGGGAGAGTACATGTAAGAAGGGGAGGAGAGGAGGAAGAGCACATGTAAGAAGTGGAGGAGAGGAGGGAGAGTACATGTAAGAAGGGGAGGAGAGGAGGAAGAGCACATGTAAGAAGTGGAGGAGAGGAGGGAGAGTACATGTAAGAAGGGGAGGAGAGGAGGAAGAGCACATGTAAGAAGTGGAGGAGAGGAGGGAGAGTACATGTAAGAAGGGGAGGAGAGGAGGAAGAGCACATGTAAGAAGTGGAGGAGAGGAGGGAGAGTACATGTAAGAAGGGGAGGAGAGGAGGAAGAGCACATGTAAGAAGTGGAGGAGAGGAGGGAGAGTACATGTAAGAAGGGGAGGAGAGGAGGAAGAGCACATGTAAGAAGTGGAGGAGAGGAGGGAGAGTACATGTAAGAAGGGGAGGAGAGGAGGAAGAGCACATGTAAGAAGTGGAGGAGAGGAGGGAGAGTACATGTAAGAAGGGGAGGAGAGGAGGAAGAGCACATGTAAGAAGTGGAGGAGAGGAGGGAGAGTACATGTAAGAAGGGGAGGAGAGGAGGAAGAGCACATGTAAGAAGTGGAGGAGAGGAGGGAGAGTACATGTAAGAAGGGGAGGAGAGGAGGAAGAGCACATGTAAGAAGTGGAGGAGAGGAGGGAGAGTACATGTAAGAAGGGGAGGAGAGGAGGAAGAGCACATGTAAGAAGTGGAGGAGAGGAGGGAGAGTACATGTAAGAAGGGGAGGAGAGGAGGAAGAGCACATGTAAGAAGTGGAGGAGAGGAGGGAGAGTACATGTAAGAAGGGGAGGAGAGGAGGAAGAGCACATGTAAGAAGTGGAGGAGAGGAGGGAGAGTACATGTAAGAAGGGGAGGAGAGGAGGAAGAGCACATGTAAGAAGTGGAGGAGAGGAGGGAGAGTACATGTAAGAAGGGGAGGAGAGGAGGAAGAGCACATGTAAGAAGTGGAGGAGAGGAGGGAGAGTACATGTAAGAAGGGGAGGAGAGGAGGAAGAGCACATGTAAGAAGTGGAGGAGAGGAGGGAGAGTACATGTAAGAAGGGGAGGAGAGGAGGAAGAGCACATGTAAGAAGTGGAGGAGAGGAGGGAGAGTACATGTAAGAAGGGGAGGAGAGGAGGAAGAGCACATGTAAGAAGTGGAGGAGAGGAGGGAGAGTACATGTAAGAAGGGGAGGAGAGGAGGAAGAGCACATGTAAGAAGTGGAGGAGAGGAGGGAGAGTACATGTAAGAAGGGGAGGAGAGGAGGAAGAGCACATGTAAGAAGTGGAGGAGAGGAGGGAGAGTACATGTAAGAAGGGGAGGAGAGGAGGAAGAGCACATGTAAGAAGTGGAGGAGAGGAGGGAGAGTACATGTAAGAAGGGGAGGAGAGGAGGAAGAGCACATGTAAGAAGTGGAGGAGAGGAGGGAGAGTACATGTAAGAAGGGGAGGAGAGGAGGAAGAGCACATGTAAGAAGTGGAGGAGAGGAGGGAGAGTACATGTAAGAAGGGGAGGAGAGGAGGAAGAGCACATGTAAGAAGTGGAGGAGAGGAGGGAGAGTACATGTAAGAAGGGGAGGAGAGGAGGAAGAGCACATGTAAGAAGTGGAGGAGAGGAGGGAGAGTACATGTAAGAAGGGGAGGAGAGGAGGAAGAGCACATGTAAGAAGTGGAGGAGAGGAGGGAGAGTACATGTAAGAAGGGGAGGAGAGGAGGAAGAGCACATGTAAGAAGTGGAGGAGAGGAGGGAGAGTACATGTAAGAAGGGGAGGAGAGGAGGAAGAGCACATGTAAGAAGTGGAGGAGAGGAGGGAGAGTACATGTAAGAAGGGGAGGAGAGGAGGAAGAGCACATGTAAGAAGTGGAGGAGAGGAGGGAGAGTACATGTAAGAAGGGGAGGAGAGGAGGAAGAGCACATGTAAGAAGTGGAGGAGAGGAGGGAGAGTACATGTAAGAAGGGGAGGAGAGGAGGAAGAGCACATGTAAGAAGTGGAGGAGAGGAGGGAGAGTACATGTAAGAAGGGGAGGAGAGGAGGAAGAGCACATGTAAGAAGTGGAGGAGAGGAGGGAGAGTACATGTAAGAAGGGGAGGAGAGGAGGAAGAGCACATGTAAGAAGTGGAGGAGAGGAGGGAGAGTACATGTAAGAAGGGGAGGAGAGGAGGAAGAGCACATGTAAGAAGTGGAGGAGAGGAGGGAGAGTACATGTAAGAAGGGGAGGAGAGGAGGAAGAGCACATGTAAGAAGTGGAGGAGAGGAGGGAGAGTACATGTAAGAAGGGGAGGAGAGGAGGAAGAGCACATGTAAGAAGTGGAGGAGAGGAGGGAGAGTACATGTAAGAAGGGGAGGAGAGGAGGAAGAGCACATGTAAGAAGTGGAGGAGAGGAGGGAGAGTACATGTAAGAAGGGGAGGAGAGGAGGAAGAGCACATGTAAGAAGTGGAGGAGAGGAGGGAGAGTACATGTAAGAAGGGGAGGAGAGGAGGAAGAGCACATGTAAGAAGTGGAGGAGAGGAGGGAGAGTACATGTAAGAAGGGGAGGAGAGGAGGAAGAGCACATGTAAGAAGTGGAGGAGAGGAGGGAGAGTACATGTAAGAAGGGGAGGAGAGGAGGAAGAGCACATGTAAGAAGTGGAGGAGAGGAGGGAGAGTACATGTAAGAAGGGGAGGAGAGGAGGAAGAGCACATGTAAGAAGTGGAGGAGAGGAGGGAGAGTACATGTAAGAAGGGGAGGAGAGGAGGAAGAGCACATGTAAGAAGTGGAGGAGAGGAGGGAGAGTACATGTAAGAAGGGGAGGAGAGGAGGAAGAGCACATGTAAGAAGTGGAGGAGAGGAGGGAGAGTACATGTAAGAAGGGGAGGAGAGGAGGAAGAGCACATGTAAGAAGTGGAGGAGAGGAGGGAGAGTACATGTAAGAAGGGGAGGAGAGGAGGAAGAGCACATGTAAGAAGTGGAGGAGAGGAGGGAGAGTACATGTAAGAAGGGGAGGAGAGGAGGAAGAGTACATGTAAGAAGTGGAGGATGAGGAGGAGGAGAGACAGAGTAAGGCTTAGAGAGTGTTATCAAGGCTGGATCTGTCAGACCAGAGGGTTTTTCTCTTTGTCAAGCAAAAAAAGACAACATTACTTGTGATGTGGACAAAGTCCTCAGGCCGGACTCAAGCACAAAGACATGATGCTGAGACAGAATGAGTCTCTCATTGACCCTGATTTTACAATTGCACAACTTACAGTATTTGAGTGCACTGTAACATGCTATTCATTTAGAGTTTTATTTGACCTTTTTGGCCTTTACAGTTGGACTGCAGTATTTTTGCAGTATCCAAGTGCTGAATAGATACAAGCATTCAGTACTATTCAATATTCAGCACAATACTATTCTTGCAGTACATACAATATATTCACCTTACTCAGTTGCAATTACTATACTTTTTTACAGAATTGCAAAATTGTTTGCTCAATAAAATATATATTTTTCTGTAATGTTCTGGATGCTGTGTTCTCCGTTTTTCTCGGTGGTGTCTAATGAATGCTCTGTAGTGTTTTCTTTACTGACTCGTGTGTGTGTGTGTGTGTGTGTGTGTGTGTGTGATCTGAGAGCTCCGGTTGATTTTGAGTACAGGTGAAATGGTTTTGCAGTGACTGTTTGATTTTGATGGAAGAGTCAGAGGTTTCGTGAATTTAGTTTGAGTATTTGGATTTGTGTTTAAGGTTTTGAGAAAATGAGTGATAGTTTCAAGAAATGTGTTTTAGCAATTCAGAAAAACTGTAATGTTAAAAATAAAATAAATCTTAATGTTAATTTGTTTAAATATAATCATATATATAATATTAATTACATGAAAACTAGATGTTTTAGTTTAAGTATTATTTGTTTATTTATTTTTTTAATTTCATTTATTTTAGAATGTTGTTCCAATCAACACAAATCTATGAGTTTCATAAAGATTGGTTTCCCACAAGGCATGTTTTAGGATGTGAAATGGTGTATGTAGTGTGAGTGTGAGTGTGAGTGTGAGTGTGAGTGTGAGTGTGTGTGTGTGTCTGTGTGTCTGTGTGTGTGTGTGTGTGTGTGTGTGTGTGTGTGTGAGCCAAGTGGATTTTGATTGCAGCTTCCAAAAGACAAAAAATGGCCGAATAATATTTTTTATATTTGATACAATCGCACCGGTGTGGTTAGATCGTTCAGTATGGAAAGCCATATGGGTCATAATTCGTACGCTTTCCACCGCCGTATCGATATTAAAACGCCGTTTTCATAACGCCGCCAGGCGTTAAATAAGCGCCGTTAGGCGATAAGTTAACGGCAGACGCCACCACGCGTTAAAATAACGCCACACGCCGACCGACGTTAAGTTAACGCCACACGCCACTTAAGATGCAGATTTATTTGCTCATCTACATGGACACACCTCTCATGGCTACAAGGACTCTACGGCTATCTGTTATTAAATTGCACATAGCCTATACATCAGTTTATTTTATTTACAAGTTTCATGTTTGTGTTTATCCCGTATTTTTCCCCGTTGCATCTGAAAATTACTTTCAGAAACATTTTTTTTTTCAAAGCAGCCCAATTAATTTTTGATAAAAGTTTATAAATCTAAATGTTTTGGCTCCAAATATGACATACATTTAACAAAGTTTGAAAAATGGGATTACAAAGGTAAAAAAAATAAAAATAAAAAAACTTTAAGGAGTCAAATTTTGCCCTATAAGGTTAATTTCTGGCATTGATCAGACGGTGTTCCTTAAAAACAAATATGTATATATATATATATTTAAATGTAAGCATAGAGGCCTTAAGACTGTAATGTTACCTGCCAATCAGAGGCAAACAGATGAGTCATCGCTGAAACACGGCGTTTTGTTCACTCGCTCGCTCTGTCGAATTCTCTTATCAGAAACAACAAAGTGCAGATGTGCGTACAAGATATTCATTTCACAATGTAAACAGCTTCAGTGGTTTTAATGGGAGTTTTTGAGAGTGCCTGAACTCTGGCTAGACTGAATGAAAATGTTCTTTGATAATGTAAATGTTCTCTGTCTCTGTAAAATTAAAGTGTTATAATTAGAAACTTACAATATTGTTATTAAAATCAGTCAGTCGTATTAAAAATATTTTATGGCATGACACCATAGGCTGTATAAAAACAGCATGACACCCATATCTGGTACTTAAAGGTGCAATAGGTGATTGTCTTCAGAAACATTTTTTGTTATGCTGGTTGAAAGTCTCTTCACATCACGATAGCAATCATTAAGTTAAGTGGTCTATATGTATTTATCTGTATTTATATATTCTGTGGAAGGTGTAGGACCAAGAAATGTTCATCCAATCAACACTCGGTCTGAGCGTTTTAATTGGCTTTCCTACCTGCCTGTCAACGTATGTATTAGCATTCCTCTGCGCACCCTGTTCGCGCAGACAGGATACGTCATCAGTGCGTTCACGCACGCTGTGCAGACAGAGCGAGAATGGCAAACAAATATCAACAACCCGATCTTCCTTCCTGGTATTGTAGTACTTTTAAAGTTTTCTCACCGGCGAATGACACATGATGTAGCCCAGCGGTTAATCCAGTCCTCGCGCCAGCTCGTTCAAAGTGAGCTACGTGCATGAACCGTGTTCCGATCGATATGATCCCTACACAGTGTTCATTGCTCCCTACTCCCTGAGCAGGGAAATCCGTTGAAGTTTACTCACTTCAGAACATGGGCTGGAATTGGGAACCGCTGATGAAGCCTATTGTAGTAATGTTGTCTCTGGTCTGTGAGTGTAAATGCGTTCAGGGGGCGTGGCTTTGGACGGCGATTGCAGGGAGGGTGGGACGTTCGCTTTCAGTGCTATCAGGCTAAAGTTAGCATTTTCCAAGATCTCCTACTGCACCTTTAAGTAAAAAGATGGGTTTTTATGTGTAGTGAACAGTGTTGGGGGTAACGCATTACAAGTAACGTAAGTTACGTAATCAGATTACCTTTTTCAAGTAACTAGTAAAGTAACGCATTACTTTTTAATTTACAAGAGAATATCTGAGTTAATGCAAGTTACTTTTTTCCCAATGTTTTGACTGACAGCTCTCCTGTCCCCATGTTGAGAGATATCAGAAGATGTTACTGTAGATCTAAAATAAATATGAATATGCATTAATTAATCTCACTCATGAAGTAACGCAACGCATTACTTTCCATAAAAAGTAACCAAGTACCATAATTAGTTACTTTTTTATGGAGTAACGCAATATTGTAACTCATTACTTTTAAAAGTAACTTTCCCCAACACTGGTAGTGAATAGATTTCCCATCACCCATTATAGATCAAATAACATAATCTATAAAGGTGCAAAACGCATTTACTTACACATATTTGAGAATCGAGATTTTCCTGATATAGTTACCACGTTTGGAAATATTTCGAAGAAAATGAAGAAAAAAAACAAGCATATATCAGTTATACAGTTCTGTCGTGGCTGCTGTGTGTCAAATGACCACTCCCCCCCCACTCCCACTTGTGCGTGATGCCCCTGTGTGTGTGTGTGTGTGTGTGTGTGTGTGTGTGTGTGTGTGCCTGAAGAAGGATCAAAGGGACTTTAGCAGCCAGACTTCACCTGTGTGCTATCTAAAGAGCATTAGATAATGGCCTGACTTCAGAGGTAAGAACAAAACCCCTCTGTTCACATGCACCAGCGCTGTAATGCCGCGTTTGATTATTTCATTACATCAAAGTCACAATGTACCAGCACAATAATTCAATCAATGTTTACAGACCGCAAACACACACATCCAAATAATTTCTGCTGTAATATGTCAGAAATGTAAATGAAATGTAAATTTTCATTCATACAGTGAAATATAATCATATCATGTGCACAATGTGTTGTTGAAATGAGTGGAAATTATGAAAACTGTGAGTGGCTTGATATCCAGCTGTGGAAAATTTTACGAAATTACTCATTACATTTACATTCAAAATCTTAATTTTTTTATCCTTTTTATTTCCCTAGACAGACAAATTCTACTAAAACTTTAACACATTTAAAATACATTTTATGTCTATTCAAAAGAAAAAATCTAATTACGCTATTGGTAAAATTATAATTACATGTGATTTAGCATGTTAGACAACACGTTATAAATGTAAAAGAGGCTTTTATGTCATTAATACTATATATTATAAGGTTTGAAGTAGCCTATACCTGTGCACACATAGGGCAAGATGTGTTTCTAATAGCTCCACCTGTCTGCTCTCTCTCTCACACACACACACACACACACACACACCTGCAAGCATCACTTAGCTCACTCAACCTAATCCTGCACACTTGTGAGCACTTCTTTATTCTCTCTCTCTCCCTCTCTCTCTCTCTCTCTCTCTCTCTGTCTATCAGCCTAAACTCTCAAATCATATCATGTGCACAATGTGTTGTTGAAATGAGTGGAAATTATGAAAACTGTGAGTGGCTTGATATCCAGCTGTGGAAAATTTTACGAAATTACTCATTACATTTACATTCAAAATCTTAATTTTTTTATCCTTTTTATTTCCCTAGACAGACAAATTCTACTAAAACTTTAACACATTTAAAATACATTTTATGTCTATTCAAAAGAAAAAATCTAATTACGCTATTGGTAAAATTATAATTACATGTGATTTAGCATGTTAGACAACACGTTATAAATGTAAAAGAGGCTTTTATGTCATTAATACTATATATTATAAGGTTTGAAGTAGCCTATACCTGTGCACACATAGGGCAAGATGTGTTTCTAATAGCTCCACCTGTCTGCTCTCTCTCTCACACACACACACACACACACACACACCTGCAAGCATCACTTAGCTCACTCAACCTAATCCTGCACACTTGTGAGCACTTCTTTATTCTCTCTCTCTCCCTCTCTCTCTCTCTCTCTCTCTCTCTGGCTATCAGCCTAAACTCTCAGCACGCAGCAGTGACCTTCGACTGCAGGGCATTGTTCTTTTTACTGAATCACCTTATTTCTAAATGTTGCTCAAAAGTGTGATCACGAACAGAGCTGCATTTGTGAGAATTACATTTTGAGGCATTAGAGGTGTGATTAGACATCTTGAAACCTCATTTGTACATTTTCTGATAATGTGGGGTTTTGCTTTCACCGAAATTTGCCACCACGATGCTAGATTGTTGTGAGTACACTCTTAAAAATAAAGGTGCTTCACGATGCCATAGAAGAACCTTTTTGTCTAAATGGTTCCATAAAGAACCTTAACATCTGAAGAACCTTTCTGTTTCACAAAAGGTTTTTTTGTGGCGAAAGAAGGCTCTTCAGATTATAAAAAGATAAGAAAGAGATGGTTCTTTAAAGAACCTTTGACTGAACGGTTCTTTGTGGAAACAAAAATGGTTCTTCTATGGCATCTTGAAGAACCTTTTGAAGCACCTTTATTTTTAAGAGTGTATAAGCCAGGACATGCAGTTACTCAAGTGCTCTTTTGTGGGTTGGTTGCCATATGGTTTCATACAGAGCGCATTAGTGTCTGCTCACTTTTTCAGCGGCCTTGCTTTTAGGAGTATTTGTCCCATAGAGATCTTTGTTACAGAGTTTTTGGAACCAAACAAAGTTTAATCACGCAACACAGTGTGATTTGCTTGTTTTGATACGCTGACTGGTGGATATTTCTCTCATAAGGCAGTTTTTCAGCAGTGTTAAACATGATTATTTTAAGAATAAGTTGAAATAATGCAAATGGAAGGCTTCAACAAAAGCATATACCATCAATTAACAACCTCACAACATGTCTGTCTTTAACATATTATAAGTTATCATTAGCAGGTTACCAATTCACCTATGGAGAAAATGACTGTGATTTTTACTTCTGTTGCACTCTAGTGGTCCAGGTTAAAAGAGGCTACACATTTCTTGGTAAGGCTCAGACCTCTTTTTTTCCAATGTAAGTTTATGGGATTTTTATCAATTTTAGTCCAATTGATTTAGGCACTGAAGAAGGTCAGGTTGTGACCAAAACATTTGCTTTTTCCCCAGTAAAAGATGTTTAATGTCCTCAACAACCTCTGTAAGTCCTTTTAGACACTTGTCATCAACCACCTTTTTCAAAAGTAAATGCTTTAAAAAATCACAAGGGGTTTTACTGATGAATTTTGTGTCATAGAATAAAACATGAAAATATCTTGAGCTTGTGTTCACCGCAGACCCAAAAAAACAAAAATTTAACCAAAAACCCATTCAAAAAACCCTCTGACTTTTGCGCCATCCCTACAGCACTCTATTTACTGTAGACTATAGGCTATTATTTGTAGCCTAGATGTAATATTTAGGAACTGCTGACCATCTGTAAATGAAAACCACATTCTGAGTTCATTGTGATATTAATAAGTTTGAAATTAAGAGGAAATCATCTCACCATCACCTTTTTGCTGACATTGTAAAACTCACATGAACTGAAGTCTTCCAATGTGTTCACAGGATAAACCCTAAAGCCTTGTCTTTGGAGCAAAGTGAGTAAAGGACAAACCTGCACACACACACACACACACACACAGAGCAATGACAGCAGGAGAGTAGCCTGGACTACTCTTCACCTCTGACTGAAATAGCAGCTCCTCCAGAGCATGCCTGTGGTGTGTAAGCGGATGGTTAGGTAACAGATAATCATTGAGAGCTATGCCCTCCCATACAGCTCTCATTATCCATGCTAAAGCTGACGTTATCTAAAGATAAGAGCCCGTGGCTGTGCATGGACCGGCTGATGGAGCTGCGGCTCAGAACCCCAACATTACAGGATAGACAAGGCCAGTTTATATCCAGCAAGCATCATCCGGTTAGCTGGAGAACCATCTACTCATATGAAAGAAAAATCACAAATGAGATGTCTAAAATATCTCAGATGTATCTACTTGAGAGCCTTCTACTTCTGTCTACTTCTGTCCAACACCCCCCCCCCCCCCCCTGTGGTGTGTAAGCGGATGGTTAGGTAACAGATAATCATTGAGAGCTATGCCCTCCCATACAGCTCTCATTATCCATGCTAAAGCTGACGTTATCTAAAGATAAGAGCCCGTGGCTGTGCATGGACCGGCTGATGGAGCTGCGGCTCAGAACCCCAACATTACAGGATAGACAAGGCCAGTTTATATCCAGCAAGCATCATCCGGTTAGCTGGAGAACCATCTACTCATATGAAAGAAAAATCACAAATGAGATGTCTAAAATATCTCAGATGTATCTACTTGAGAGCCTTCTACTTCTGTCTACTTCTGTCCAACCCCCCCCCCCCCCTAACTTTACTTGTCTTTTCTAGAGTTTGATTCAGATATCTCAGTGTGAACTCAAAGATTTTATCAATTTCTTCCATGACCACAAATGTAACCTTATAGCATTAAAAAAAAAAATCCACTAGGTTGTCCACTCTCACAGAAATTAGATCTCCTTAATCCTCCTTAGTCAGTTCTCCTTTGGATGTAATGAAAGTCAAATAGATTATTGTGCAAGTCTTTCACTTCTTGGTTTTTACTCCTGAGAAAAGACCTCTGAAATCTCATATTCTCTCTAGAGGTCCATAAGAGATCTCAACAGACACCAAAAGTCTGCAATAAGAGACCTCCTATATTTCTCATCAAATTCTTTGTCTTGTCAAAGTCTTCTGCTTCTCATACTCTTCCCCTGAAAAAAAGACCCCAGTAATACAGTATGTCTCCTCTAGAGTTTCATAACCGATCTCAACAAGGTCTCAAATGGGGCTCAGATTTGTCTTGACACCAAAGTCTGCAATCAAAAGTCAAAGAGCTCGATATGAAGTCAAATTCTTTATTCAAACCCATAGAAAAGCAAAAATCACAAATCAAATCTTTTTTTAGTTTCTCATTTGTTTCTCTTAGACAGCAAAGAGATGCAATGGAGATCAAATGGAGACTTTAGCTTACAATAAGCCTCCCGTTTCTCTGATTTTTCTCCTAATGAAAAAGACCCTCAACATTGTGCCAAGAAAGTCTGCCATGCAACAATTTCATTATGACCTCAACTATTTCTCATTATATTCTTCATAATTTCAAACATCAGTCAAAGCTGATTCTTAAATGAAACAACAGAACTCAATTATTAAGTCTCCTGAGCTATTAAAGAGCATCCTCTGAGCAATACAACGCTCTTCCATATATCAGCACCAGCATATGATCAAACAGCGCTGGTTATGCAAGTTTTATGTCATATTATGTTTCACAGATTGCGAATGCAAATCACTCTGTGGATGTCTGCGTGAGATGCTATAGCCTGTATTTTGCATGTGCACCCGTGTTTTGTTATAATGCATTGAGGGAGCAATTCGAGTGCCATGCAGATGACTGACTCAGCAAGTAGCCTTAAAAAGTGTCTGTACATTTAAGGCTAATGAGAGGAGGCTTTGACTTCCCTTTAATCAGCTTAAGTAAAGCATGGCCTCCAATGTGAGGGACGTCTGCTCTTAACGCTAACCCTCTCCTCCTGTCCTGTGCATCACAATGTGATCATGACAACAAAGCCCTTGCAGAAAAGAAAGTTGTTTCTTGAAAACCAAACACACACACTATATCATACATGAAACAAGTGCATGTGTTTCTGCATGAAATAGCTCTATACATCTTCATATTTATGCATATTGAGCATTTTTAAGTGTATCTCAAACAAGCATAAATACTGTACATATACACTGAAAATAAATGATACTAAATTGTTTTAAGGTAAGTGGTTGCAAACAATTTATTTTAGCTCCATTTAAAAAAAAAAAAAGTAAAGTTAGTCAACTAAATTTGTTTATTTAAATGTATCTAAAATAAATAGATTGCAACCACTTGCCTTTAAAAAAAATGTAGTAAATTCAATGAATAATTTTTTCAGTGTAGTTGTATTTTCTGACTTTTTAAGAAGTACTCGAGGAGTGACAGCAAGAGTCAATGCCAAGTTCTTGTTGCCAGGGCAACTGTGGCTCTCATAGGCTTTTCAGGCAGGTCATGTGACCAGCAGCTTTGACGTCACTGTGGGAGGCAGGTTGGTGCTCTGAACTAAGCTGCGGGTGAGTCTTGTGGAGCTTCTCGTTGGAGCTGCCGGTTGCATCAAAGCTTGCTCCTGATACCTGTGGCTGCATATCAGCACTGAGGCCACACAACGCCTCTTCCCTGCCGAGCTCTCCAGGTTATGGCCATCTAAAGTCTCACGGCACAGCACCAGAACAACCACCTAAGGTGAGTTCTCTCGTTTTTGTGCATGTTTTGCTGTTTTTTCTTGCAGGTGAAGTCTGGTATATGCTGGCCGTGCACTGATGCACTGTCAGTGGACGTGAAATTGAAAAGAGACAGTCCAGTTTTTCGGTATCCTGTGAGGTTTGGATGAAAGGAAGCAAGCGTTTGCTTGAACGTGAACAGGATGCAACTATATGAATTGGTAGGATCTCTGTGTGGAGAATGAAGGTTCGGTTTTATCCCTCCTTTATCCAACCTGGAACTGACAAGAGTGCTGGAAGGCGACTGACCCGAGTGGCTTTCAGACCATTTGGCTTTGGATAAATCCTGGAACATAAGGCTTAGAGGAGGGACACTACACTCTAAAATGTTGGGTTCAATAGGGCCAAACCCAATTATTGTGTTGTTTTGACCCAGCGGTTGGGTTCAAAACAACCCAATAACTGGGTCAAAACAACCCAATAGCTGGGTCAAAACAACCCAATAGCTGGGTTTGTCCCTTTTTAACCCAGCGTTGGGTTATTTTTAACCCAGCGTTGGGTTATATTTAACCCAGCATTTTTTAGAGTGTACCTGATTTCACAAGAGGAACATCTGATCACCTGAACAAGACCAGATCTGAGTTCTGAGCTACATTGCATGCACTTTAAAGTGCCATATACACAGTAGTATATACTACAGTTTTTTTTAGAGAGATAGCTTGGACACATACACTGGGGAAAGAATGGCTTAGAAGCAATTTTCACTCAGAAATTGCTTGTAAATTATACAATTAATTACAAAGAAATGACCAGCGACATTGAATTTGCATGCAGTTTTCATGTCTGAAGTAGTGTTTGTTTCTTTGTAAAACATACTCTAATAATCTCTAAAAAAAAACGTATTTACAGTGTAGTCGACAAATAATGTCCATGAACAACATTCTTCACATTTTTGAATCACCCTTCAGCTTTAAGTTTGAGTTCACTACAATAAGTAGACTAACATAAGCTCATCAATTCTAATTTAAAACCCCTCAAAAATTTAGATTATATCTGTGCAAACATTTTAATGTATCACACTTTATTTTAATGTCCAATTCTCGCTATTAACAAACCATTAACGACTTGCCTCAATAAACTTCTAATTCGCTGCTTATTAATAGTACGGTAGCTGTTAAGTTTAAATATTGGGTAGGATTAGTGATGTAGAATATGGTCATGCAGAATATTTGCTTTATAAGCACTAATAAACAGCCAATATGTTAACAATAGGCATGCTAAAGTTAATAGTGAGAATTGGTCCTAGTGCTGGGCGGTATACCGGTTCATACCGAATACCGGTGTTTATTTTTGTTATGATATGAATTTTTTAAATACCGCAATACATACATGGTCATGCATGAAAAAAAAAAACTGTCATGTACCGTGAAACCGGTATAATTTTGAAAAATACCGTGATATACATTTTTGGTCATACCGCCCAGCACTAATTGGTCCCTATACTAAAGTGTTACCTTTTAATGCATGTGCAAAGTCACACTGCCGTTATAACAACTCTATTGTTTCAAAGTCACATGGATTTGTGTGAAAGAGGAAATAAGCCTTTTGCTCTAAATGACTTAATTCTCGTTATAGAGTGGTTGGTCACTAGTACACTGAAAAACAGAAGAGGAATCAGATAAAGTCAGTTGGGAACTCAGGTTAAGAAGCAAACTTGCTCTCAGAACACTTAACATCTCAGGTTGCAGGAAGTTGTTGAGGTGCTCTTTTTCCCCCTTTCGCATTGTTGTGGCATGCATGTAGGCTACACGGTGACGTTAATGTTTTAGATCTGATGGGCTGTTCAGAAAGCACATGTACTTTTCCGAGAGGGTTTTTGAGAAGACGCAAGTGGGCGCTTGGAAAGAAATGTGACAGTCTGCAGGGATGTGGAAACCGAGACGCTCGGCTTTGTGAGAGAGTTTAGTAGAGCGAAATAAAGAGAGATAGAGAAGGAAATGTAGAAAGGGAGAGGGGAGTGTCTGTTCAGAGAGTTTCCTGTGAAGAGCTGCCGACATACAGAGCTGATATAGAGAGGAAAGAGAAGAGGAGAGAAAGCTGGCGACTTACACAAGGTCCAGGTGAAACTGAAGTGCATCATTTACATCAAGGTGGGTCAGAAGGTGAATGCTTTTCTTGCTATTGTCAACTTTGGCTCTATTTGGCTTGTAGGACACTCTTTGTAAAAGCTGCCTTGGAATCTATTCAATTCAAACTGTCTGTGGGTAGTTGACATGGCATATCAGACCGTACACTGTTAAAAATAAAGGGTCCAAAAAGGAGTTTTCGTACTATCTATCTATATTTCTGTTTGTGTATATAATATAATAATTATATCTTGATGTTAACAATCCAACAACATATTATTTGACATATTACGGAAATCTGAAGTATACTGTATATATCTATACCTTCTTTTTATAGGCTAGCTTGATTTTGACCAAAATTAAATTAATTTAAAATAAAATAAAAATCAAGGACACATTATTTATGTATTAGATGTCTAAATCATGTAGACTGGTTGCAGTGATCGGGAACAGAGTGTTATGACCAATGCTGTCCATTAATGTCTTCTGTTTAAGAGTTCAATATGAAGCGTCCACATCTCTGAGTTTCAGCTTCAGTATAAAGGTGGTAAAAGCGTGTACTGTGACTTGTCTCACTTATAAAATGCTTCATTAGATCCTGAGAACGTTTGAGTCTCAGTGGAGCATGATGGAGCATGTGAATGTGGCGGTGTTTGGATTGAATCTTATGAGGATTGTGTGTATTTTTAATGATACTGAGTGTACAGTTATTACTGTAATGTTCAGCTCAAGTACGTACATTCACAGTGACAGCAGCTGAGAACGGTAATGGCACTTTGTAATGAGCCGTGGTGTCGAGCGATCGTGATTTCACACTTGAGTTCCTCTACATTCAATTTGTGTGCATTGAGGCTGTAATGTAAAGGCATTTTCTGTTTGTGTTCATCATGTGAAGCCTCTATTGCTGTAATTGACCATGATTTCGAACTGTAAACCCTACAAAAAATTTGTTTCCAAAAATAGGGGCTTTGCAAATATTTACACTAAGAGCATGTGCAGGAAATGTCGAGCGCGGCTGGCGATGACGTTCAATGCCGTACTCACAGATGGATGGAGGACTGTGTCGAGGTCAAGCAAGGATAGTTTACAAGCAGTTAACAATTTTAGATTGATGGCTGGACGTTTACATTTGAACTAGACAAAAATGCTTTACGTCAAAAGTCTGGGTATTAATATAGAGTTGCTGTTTCTTCAGACAGGAAATATGGACCTTCAACGACCTCAGTACTGTCAGCCGAGAGTGTGTGATATTTATAACTACTTTCAAGTACATTCACTGAATTTTTCTCATACAAGCGAAACATTTAGGACGTCACTTTCCTCTAGCTTTCGACTGCTTATACTTGCACAAATGTTAATCTGACATGTTTCTCTTATTTAAAGTTCCATACATTAGTTTTGAAACCATTTAGTGAAGGCAAAGATCTCAGCAGAAGTCACACCGAGAGAAAAGGTCACCATTTTAGCCTGGGCCTGTAAATCCTCATATAACAATCACAGACTTTCTACATGCATGCAGAATTCCGGCTTATTTTTAAAAACTTTTATACTTTTAATTATAAAGTACAGAGCCCCGCACATGGCACGCAGGAAAAAAATTGTAGGCTAAATCGTGCGCACGATTTACTATTTCGTTCCCTCGATTTGCTAAATCGTGCACACGATTCAAAAATCGAGAGAACGAATTACTAAATTGTAAATTAGCAAATCGAGGGAACAAAATAGTGATCGAGTGCACGATTTAGTACATTGAGGGAACGAATTAGTAAATCATGCGCACAATTTATTTATTTTTTCTTGCATGTCATGTGCGGGGCTCCGTAATAAAGGGTTCATTTTACAATGCATATTTTATTTCATATGTGCACTATTGGGCGGTCTGTAATGAATGTCTCAAAACATTTGTGATTTTGACTTTCCATTACCAGTGGAATCCAATGTGTACAGTATACCTGCTGCATTCTTTATCACCAATACCTGGTATAAGATATTTAGTGGCCCTTACATAACAGACATGAGTCTATATTTATACCCTACTGCCTCAGATTAGCCCTGCAGAACCTTGGGTTAATCCTGCAGGTACAAAGACACAGAGAGAGAGAGAGAGAGAGATTGTGAGGGAAAGCAGATTTGTTAGCTAGTTAGCTAAAGGAAATTAAACATGTGAAGTTAAAGGAAAGTTATAATTCATTATTTTCCAGTAAAAATATATATATAAACTCTTAAAACAAGATCAAAAGCTAAATTTATAGAGACGGTTTTAATCATTTATTTATTGTTTCATGCTAATATTTCATTATTTCCATAAGTTATTCTTAAGTGTACTTTTTAAAACCTGTGAAATCATATGTCCTAACACTGGAAACACAGTTGAAACCAAAAACTAAATGTTTATAAATGAGACATAAATTGATATTGATGTGTAATGTGTTTGGTGATAGCATAGCACAGATGTCAAGTGCAGATTGAGGTGAAGAGTTGCCAGCAATGAGCCACAGAAACCGACAGTAGAGCAAGGGTTGGCGTACAGTTAATAGCTATGTGTGAGAGACATGAAATTCATAACTAAACATTAATCATTGATGCTGATTCATTTTCATTTTGCACATGCTAGCCATCAACCAAAGGTCTGCTAATGCTGACTTGATTTTTCCCCTTGATTGTAATTTTAGCATACACTTATTGAACACAGCAGTGTAAATGTAGCGCTGTCGATGTCTGCTGATGTGAAGGAAATTTCCGCATTGACTAATGTCACCAGATATGCCCGTGATAACAGAAATGCTGTTCTTACACAGCGCTGTATGTTTATTTTGGTGAGCCTGGGAAAGAACAAGGAAACTATGAGAGCATTTGATGAGTTTTAATTGCGTACCCCCCTCACGAACGCAGCACTGCCAATTTCCACAGTCATAGTTCAGTTTCGGAGCTTGTGGTTTCATTTGGCCTCTGTGGTTTTGAAGGGTGGAGGAAATGGAGGGGAGGTATCAACTTTTGTATCACATGACCTGCGCCTTCCTGTGCCTTGTTGCATCGTTTGTATGGCCGCTCGAGTGAGAATATTAATTTATAT
The DNA here is from genome assembly GCF_001515645.1 of Sinocyclocheilus grahami. Taxonomy (NCBI): domain Eukaryota; kingdom Metazoa; phylum Chordata; class Actinopteri; order Cypriniformes; family Cyprinidae; genus Sinocyclocheilus; species Sinocyclocheilus grahami. The sequence goes on from NW_015505625.1 coordinate 442,540, forward strand.
CGTTTTGATGGCTCATGCTTCTGGAAGTCTGTCAACATGTCACATGCACAAGTCATTGGTTTGGTTGCTGAATGCATCAAAGGTGAAAATGAAAATAGCTGAGCTCTGATGCTCATCTTTGATTGATGGTTGATTTCAGCTTGTAACATTTGATTCCTTTTCTCTGAAAATGTTAAATTGCTAAACATCATGTAAACCTAATCCTTTAAACTTCCATCATTCATTCAGCCAGTCATTATTTATTTATTTATCAATAAATAAATCAATAATCAATCTTTTTTTTTTTGTCTTGTCCAGTAAAATAACTCCTTTAAACGACTGCATAGTATATTCTGTGATATTTTTGGATAGTATATCATGATTTATTTTTTATCCCACTGGCAGAAAGTATTATTTTAGTATTATTTCTGCAGTAGTATTTATTAATATTTTCAATTACCTTTTATTTTTAGTTTTGTCTTTTTATTTTAGTTGTATGTTTAGTTGTATTTATTTTTATTTTTATATATATATATATATATATATATATATATATAGTTCAACTGGTTATTTTTAACCAGTCTCATCTTGTTTGATATTCTTGCTTGAGAAGTATTATTCTCTAAACTAGTTGTGCTGATGAAAACAGATTGTTTGGTGGGTGTGACGTGTCACCTGTCCTCGGGACATCAGTGTCTTGTGTCCACCTGTGTCTGTGGGCCGGCGTTATATAAGCGTGACGTCTCCGCAGGCCGATTGGAGGCTCTAAGAGTCTTAAGGTTAATTTGAGACCGAGATCTTTGAGCTGTTGACCCTGGAGTCCAAGAACATCAGAGATCTGCTTTATAAACACAGGCTAAGCTCAGGGGCGCAAGAACACGGCGCGTCCTGAGGAGGATCAGAAGTGATGTCAGACCAAGAGACACGTCTCTGGACCAAACCCTGACATGAGCATTCAACTTTAGGCAATGTGGTGACTTTAACTTCAGATAATGTATTTTGTTTATTTTTCTTCCAAAAGAAACATCCTATCATTTTTATGCATCCATAAGTCCTATTGTTGAAGGCACATTTTTAATACAAAGTCGCTTCAAATGCGACTGTTTTGTGCTTCACTAACAGTGAGATTAGACTGTGTTACCATGGCAATGGGTGGAACGTAATACAAATGCTGCATATCCATTAAGCAATTAAACTCTGATTGATCGCAATGCTTTTATCCACAGGGGCGGCACAAAAGTCTGCTGTGGACAAATTGCTCTGATGTGCTTTGGTGCTCAGACTGGATGGGTGGAGGAAGTGTGTGTGTGTGTGAAGGTGCTGGTTTTATAGAGAGGGGATACAGCGGTCAGCAGGGGCTTTTTAGTTCATATGAGGATGAGCACTGGGCTTGATCAGGCCTCAGAGGATCATGGGAGAATACAGCAATTGTTCAGAGAACAGTTATAGGTGTTCAAAATAAATGGTCTAATGGTGTGCCCATGTTTTAGCAGAAAAACTATTAGATGGTGAACACAGGACATTTTGTTTAGAGAAACTGTTATTTCAATGAATTAGAAAAATAACAAGCATTGACAAAGCAACATCTGAGCAATACAATTTAGGTTCCCATGCATGGCCATATAATTCAATGTTGTTGTTTTTTAATATACACTACTGTACACTACTTTTTCTTTTTTTTCTTTCTATATTGTTTTTTTATTATTATTATTCTTTTTGAAAATAGTATATTATGCTCGGGAAGGATGCATTTATTTAATCAATATTATTATAATTTAAATGATTTAAAAAATAACTGTTTTCTATTGTAATATATTTTAAAATGTAATTTATTTCTGTGATCAAAGCTGAATTTTCAGCAGCATTACTCCAGTCTTCAGTGTCACATGATCCTTCAGAAATCATTCTAATATACTGATTTGCTGCTCAAAAAACATTATATTACATTAAATTATCAATGTTTAGAACAGTTGTGCTGCTTCATATTTTTGTGGAAACCATGATACTGATTTTTTGATATAGTTATAAAACATTCAAAAGAACAGCATTTATTTAAAATCGAATTGTCTTGTAACATTATTAATGTCTTTACTGTTACGTTTGATCTAAATAATAGGCTACTTATTTACTGAATAAAAGTATGAATGGGAGAAAACTGCCTGAACACCAAACTTTGAAACAGCAGTGTTTAATCATGTAAGGGGCCAATCAAAATGAATGACAAGCTAAGGTCATTATTTTTAGTTATATTATTTACATATGTGACCCTGGAGCACAGGACCAGTCATAACACAGGTATATTTGTAGCAATATTGTATGGGTCAAAATTATCCATTTTTCTTTAATGCCAAAAATCATTAGGACATTAAGTAAAGATCATGTTCCATGAAGATATTTTGTAAATTTCATACCGTAAATATATCAAAACTTAACTTTTGATTAGTACTATGCATTGCTAAGGATTTTTATCAATATTTAGATTTTTTTTTTCCACCCTCAGATTTCAGATTTTCAAATAGTGTATCTCGGCCAAATATTGTCCTATCCTAACAGACCATATATCAATGGAAAGCTTATTTATTCAGCTTTCAGAGGATGCATAAATCTCAATTTAGAAAAAGTGACCCTTACGACTGGTTTTGTGCTCCAGGGTCACATATTTTCTTACATGCAGTACATTTCCAAAAGTGGAAAGAATACTTTCTGACTGGTATGATTAATAACTTCACAACTAGTTGGCTGAATTTTATTTCCCTAATTAATTCCAGCATCAAAGCAGTTTCACCGTTTCTGACTGACAGTTTCCTACAAGCACATACTGACAGTGAAAGAGAAACAGATGTGGCACGCATAACGGAAATGTGAGCTGAACTTTAAAGATTTTTTTATATATGTATCTTTTTTTAATTTCTTTTTAATATTTTATCTTCTTTCACATCATTTTGTTAAATAAGACATAAATAAGCACGCTGTATAAATAGCGTGGAGCTGGATGTACACATGCGCTATGTGAGGAGCAGTGAATGGCAAACTGATGGGCTGCTTCTTGTTTACAAGAGGAGGTTCAGTTGCTCCATCTCTTAATCTCCCCAATGTTATTTTTTTGTCCCCCTTCACTTTCAGTGGATATGGATGAGAATAAAGAGTCATTATAACATGTGACAGTGAAAGAGAAACAGATGTGGCACGCATAACGGAAATGTGAGCTGAACTTTAAAGATTTTTTTATATATGTATCTTTTTTTAATTTCTTTTTGATATTTTATCTTCTTTCACATCATTTTGTTAAATAAGACATAAATAAGCACGCTGTATAAATAGCGTGGAGCTGGATGTACACATGCGCTATGTGAGGAGCAGTGAATGGCAAACTGATGGGCTGCTTCTTGTTTACAAGAGGAGGTTCAGTTGCTCCATCTCTTAATCTCCCCAATGTTATTTTTTTGTCCCCCTTCACTTTCAGTGGATATGGATGAGAATAAAGAGTCATTATAACATTTGTGTCTATATTTATAATGCATATAAAAATTACTTTTATTATGAATGTTTAATGCAATTTTTATATGTTAAAATAGACATTGTTCCGAATACAACTACAAAAATCCAACTTTATTTTATTTGTATTTTTTTAATATCATAGGGATTTTTTTCCAGCTTCGCCTTGCTGTATTAGGAAAACACCCATTTTATAGAATTACCTTAAAATATGCTCTCACGATCATATGTGTGTAGGGCTGCAAGCACGTGGGATTTTATGAGAGATTTGCATCAGGAAATGATTTGGGTGCAGCTGCACACACACACACACACACACACACAATTTTTATATGTTAAAATAGACATTGTTCCGAATATAACTACAAAAATCCAACTTTATTTTATTTGTATTTTTTTAATATCATAGGGATTTTTTTTCCAGCTTCGCCTTGCTGTATTAGGAAAACACCCATTTTATAGAATTACCTTAAAATATGCTCTCACGATCATATGTGTGTAGGGCTGCAAGCACGTGGGATTTTATGAGAGATTTGCATCAGGAAATGATTTGGGTGCAGCTGCACACACACACACACACACACACACTGCAGCAGGTGAGAGCATCACTGCGGTCTACCAATGGAAAGTTCAGAAATTTTAGATACTTGGCAGATGTGTGTGCTTTGCATTCATAATAGTATGTTCAGAGCGAGGGACTCATCCCGTCAGGGTTTAGGCATTGTGTATGTTTACTAAAGCGCTCACGAGACTTAACCGAGAATGTTGTCATTGTCTCCAAAAAAATTCAAAAGGAACTGACTCAAATGAGAAAGCTGTTGATATAAAGTGACAGTACACTCAAAAAAAATGTTGTAGGATTATGTGGGATGTATGTAGGATTTACTTTGAAACTATTTTCGTTGCTAGTACATTTCAAAAATGATTACAAAGAAATGACATTGTATAGAGCTATAAAATGTATGTGGACAGAATCGGATCAGAGCATTGATCTTGGAACAAAATGTTAAGAAATATTTAAGTTTGTTTGAGTTTTAATGGCAGCCTGTGGTATCGTGGCAAATCTGAGAAAAGCAAAGATTGTTGAAATCAGTTCTGAGTCTGAATGTTGAGATCTCTTTCACATGTGAGATTACTGGGGGGGGGGGGGGTTTCTTATGATAAAAATCTGAGGAAGTGGAGATTTAAGAAAAAGTCTCCATTTAAGCTTAAGAGGTCTAGGAGAAACAGTTTAGATATTTAAAGAGATCTCAGTAACACTTTACTTAAAGCCTTTATGTATAATGCATTATAAAGGGTTATTTAAGGCTATAATGCATTATAATTATTCATAATGTGCATTGTTATACATTATATCTTCTTGTAAATAAGTATAACCAAATTTAAAATGCATAGTGTAACAAAGAATTTAATTATGGTTACAGTTGTTCATGAGAGTGTACAATGCAGTATAAGGTGCATTTCAAGGCATTAAAACTACTTTTATAATGCATTATACATAAAAGGCTTTAAGTAAAGTGTTACCGAGACCTCTTTTGCCATTTTCTTTCCTCTACAGTCAGGGGTCCTAAACCGGGGCCCACTAGGGGGCCTTAGCAAACTTATAAGCGAGCTTTAAGATGACTTAAGACAAAATAAGTACTAAAATGAGCAACTAAAAATCCATATAGTTCTTATTTTATTTCACCACCTCAACACCCATTTTTTTCTGAAGAAACAGGGTTCCCACAATCTTGGATGTGTAAGGTAGCCTAATTTAAAACGTTTGATTTCTAGATATGGACTTGGCTTCGAAAAATGTACTTAAGACTATTAAAATGTTGACTTCTTAGTAGAAAGTAAAAAATGGTAGTAAAAGTAGTAAAAAATGGTTCTTTGTTCACCAAAAGCTTCTTTTGGGAAACTCAAATGAACTGATGAATTTTTAAGAGCGTGTAGGTTGTTTCTTTGCTATGAATGCTGTTTTTAATCTTGCATTAAATGTGATCAAGTTAAACCTATTTCATATTTACTAAGGGTGAGTTCAAACGAGAGTAGGCTATTTACTGTACTTACTGTGAGACCCTTAACTAACAGTTCTTCTCTTCTTCTCTAGTTGAAACCACACCATCAGCATGGGAAAGCAGAACAGCAAGCTCCGTCCCGAGGTGATACAGGACCTGTTGGAAAACTCAGACTTCACTGAGCATGAGATCCAAGAGTGGTACAAGGGCTTCCTGCGGGACTGTCCCAGCGGCGCGCTCAGCATGGAGGAATTCAAGAAGATCTACGGCAACTTCTTCCCCTATGGAGACGCGTCAAAGTTTGCAGAGCACGTCTTCCGAACCTTCGACGCCAATGGAGACGGAACAATAGATTTCAGAGAGTTCATCATCGCCCTGAGCGTCACGTCACGCGGCCGTTTGGACCAGAAGCTGAAGTGGGCCTTCAGTATGTACGATCTGGACGGCAACGGATACATAAGCAAGGCGGAAATGCTGGAGATTGTACAGGTGTGTGAGTGTGACTCTCTCTCGGTTGAAGCACAAATATATGTTATACAATAGTTTAGGGGGGTTGTTTATTATTCATGCAACAATACATATTAATGTTTTAGTTTTCATTAATAACCATTGCTATATAGATGATTACTTTGTCTAGCGCTCTTATGAATGATTTTAGCATGCCTTTGTGAAAATGTAACTACTATCCACTTTTTTCCTACGCCCCATGACGCTTTGCGCAAATTATGGGAGTAACTTCCGTTTACACTGACTGTAAACAATCAGCAAATGGTTCGCTCTATGAATGCAATAACAAGCATTTTCATTAAAAGTGTAAAAGCATTAACAAATTACTTTCAACATACCATGAGTAACTCCCAAAGATCCTCCTTCTATCCGCAGCAATATTAAGGATGTGTTAAATGTCATTATAGTAATATATGTCTATATATCGTGGCAATTACATTTCACAGCATCCGTGTGAAAACAAACCTGGAAAGAGACATGAGGATTTGGGGATGAAAAGATGAAAAGATGAAAGATTCTTGGTGCATTCCAGGGAATCATTCATGGATTATATCGTAAATTAAATTGGGAGAGCAGACCACAAACGCACAGTATATGTTGTCTTTTTTCATTTACTTACAGCGGAACGCAAAGGTACGGAAGAGGATTAGGGCCGAGCAAAAATAAAAAAAAATAAAACCATCTCGAGATTAAAGTCATTATAATGCGAGATTAAACTCGTTCAAATGCGAGAAAAAAGTCGAAATGAAATGTTGAGAATAAACATTCGACTGTTATATTGTTTTGACTTTTTTCCTTGAAATTTAACAAGTTTTTGCTCGAAACACAATGGCTTTATTTTCGAAATGTAATCACCTGAAATTATATCGCTATCAATCAACCAGTGTGCAAAAACACATTTCTTTTGACTTTACAGAGAAGAGATTTCCAACCTTTTCAGTGAATAACATGGCAAATCAATACTATCAACATGCTTCCAGGAAATGTCTGATTTTAGGCTTGTGCCTTATTATCCTGTTTTTTAGACCAGAAAATTATCAGTTTTCAGTTGCGCATGATGTTTTGCTCAATTAGGGAGAGTTGAGTGCAGCAGCCAATTACCTTTTGCTCATATTTAGGTAAATTTCATGCTATTGGAGCAATTGGTGAAATGCACTCTCTGAATCTGACAGCTGAGTGCAAGCAAATGGCTGTAATTTTCTTTTCAGTTCGTTCAGTTCTCTGGGAAAAGCAGTTGTTATGGTTACTTTGAAAAAGTTAGGAAGTGACCGCTCCAATTCTAAATCATACCCAGAGTCCTCTAATTCTCTCTAATAAGATTCACTGCCTGCTTAGACCTTAACAGCATCTTAGCTGCACTCCCAAACCAAAAGATAGCAATTCTAAAACCCTACTGCTAGAAGATTCTAAAGCAGCACTGCATGCATTATTTCCCAATCCCAGAATGCACTGCAGTGAGTTCAGAATCATCCAAGATTACAGAATATTCCATCATGGAATAAAAAGGCCATTATAAATGTAGTTATGCTAGTTAAAGTACTGTGTTGTTATCTTAGCGACATGCTAAAACCAAATGAAATAAACCGAGAGTCGAATCTCTTGTTCGACAGCTCACAGCAACAGGGAGGACACTTAGTGGTTTGCTGCCTTTGTAGGCAGCAGTAAACAACAAGGAAGCTCACTAGGTTGTGGAACAGAGATTCTGTCTTGTTCTGTATGAGTCGAATTTTTCACTTGTTGAACAACATCATGTTTTTTGTGAGGTAATACCTTTTCTAAAGCTGAAACCTGTCTTCCTCAGGCCATCTATAAGATGGTTTCTTCAGTGATGAAGATGCCAGAGGACGAGTCCACACCTGAGAAACGCACGGATAAGATCTTCCGCCAGATGGACACAAATCGTGATGGTGAGCTTCCTATACTCTTGTGAAAAAGAAGTGTGCTTAATTGTATAGAATGTGCACTTAAAGGGGTCATATGATGCTTTTTTTAAAGATCATTATTTTGTGTATTTGGTGTAACAGAATATGTTGACATGCTTTAATGTTCAAAAAACACATTATTTTTCAAATACTGTACATTATTGTAGGTCCTCTATGCCCCGCCTCTCTCAAACGCTTCGTTTTCTACAAAGTCCCTCCTTCCGACAAGCGCAGTCTGCTCTGATTGGCCAGCTGACCCAGTGCATTGTGATTGGCCGAACACCGCAAGCACTCGTCAGAAATGTAACGCCCCTTACCATAATCGCCAGCTTCATCTTTCAAAATAAATGTAAAGACAGTAAATAATGTCATTAGTTTTACCATCAGTTCAA
>NW_015505625.1:455025-501728 GCF_001515645.1 Sinocyclocheilus grahami
AGTAGCTGATTTAGAAGCGCCAGATTGTCATAGCAAAGTCAGAATTACCTCCTCTCCTAGGTTCACGAAACGGTTGTCCATAAAATGCATTGCTGTTCTGTTGTAAGTAATCTTAAAGATTCCTAAATGCATCTACTTCTGGAAGGCCAAATAAAGTGCTTTTGCTTTCGTCTAGAAACACACAGCGTCTCCCTGACATGCTGCTTCAACACTAACTGCGGTTACTGAAACCACACCTTCTTTCTTTGCGTGCACATTTGGGCGCATTATGCTAATATTTCCACATAGTGAGGTAGATATGTGGGGGCGTGTTAGAACGAGCCGTTTTAGGGGGGCGTGGCAGAGTCTTAACTTTGATAAAGAATATCTCTTTGGTTTTGAGACTTTAGTCTTTGCAACTTCAGGGATCTTATCTGTGCACAATCAGCTTGTAACACTCCAAAGAGAAAGCAAAACTTGAAATCGCATCATATGACCCCTTTAAGATATTTTTTTTTTTAAACTGTTCTTGCAGATAATTTAATATAGCATTACACTTTTAATGTTTTTAACACTCTCGAATAGTCTTTTAAAAAGTGCACTTTGTAATAATGTCAAATTAAAAGTTTCACTTTTAAAATATGTTTTAAAGAAACACTTATTTTGATGTGTTGACTAGCATACTAAAGTACATATAAATTACTTGACTATAATTTTCACTGTAGTGAGTTATTTGATATAATTACATTTTAAGGTTTATATACAGTATTGTAAATGCACTATATTGCGAATTCATCATTCCATGTGTTTAATTACATCTATATTTTTGTCACAGATATGCCAACGCTATCTCACGACCAATTCGTACATATTTTACGAGGTGGCAAATTCGTACGACCTCACTCGTACGATTTGTCTGCACCCCAGTGACGGGTAGGTTTAGGGGCGGGGTTAGGTGTACAAATTCATACGAATTGTGCAACTCGTAAAAGACGTACGATTTAGCAAAAATCGTATGAATTTGGACGAGTGAGGTTGTACGAATTAGCCACCTCGTAAAATATGTACGAACTGCCGTGAGATCGAGCCATATGCCAGTACCATATTTCTAAGACAATAAAATGAATTATGAAATGATATAAATATGTACTTAAGCCCTATATAAGTGGGTCAGAAAGCACTCTAAAGTTCAACTAACTGCATTTAAAATAAATTTAAACTATAATGCTTTTCATTTAATTGATGCTATTAAATGTTACAAAATAATAAGTACTCTTTTTAAAAGTATGTTAAAGTGTACTTCTACGAGGATAATTATATTGACATTTAAGTTTAAGAGGCCTCCTAAACGTTAGCATTTTGCGAAAATAACTGCTTTAAATATGAAAGTGCTTTCAAATGGCTAATCAACCACATTTTTGACCTTTGAAAACCCTGTGTTGCCCCTCAGGTAAGCTGTCACTCGAAGAGTTTGTGGAGGGTGCAAAGAGCGACCCGTCCATCGTGCGACTGTTGCAGTGCGACCCCAGCAGTGCGGGACAGTGACTCAGCAGTCGTAACCTCTCTTCCGCAAGTCTTTCTGTGTTCGCTCTCCTTCAAATATCAGCAGAGCATGGACTCCAAAACCACGGCCCTATCTCAGTGTCTGTGGGTTTCCCGCTGAACACCACGCATGAGAACATTATTTCCCCACAGACACCGATCAGGTAACGGTGAGAACCGGACATACAGAGATCATACACAAGCTTGTGTTCATGCGTCTCTCTGTATTTTGAAGTCCTCATATAAGGCTTTTTGCGATTTAACACAACAGGCAGTGATGCAGGTGACATCACATCCTGTTGTAAGCTTTTGGTACTGAAATAAACCCCTTCGAAAAGAGCTTTAAATAATAACAGAGAGGGAGTCGAAGCTAAATTTTCCAAGTGTGCAAAATGCACCAGATAATGTGACACTTTGTCAAACTTTCGAAACCGCAAAATATAGCTTATTTAAGAATTGAATCAATTAAATAATTTTACACAAACAAATGTCATTCCTAGTGTTCCTAGTATTTCAGTTCCATTCAGCACAAACTTCTATTTAAAAGAGAGTCACTTGGGCGACATATCAGTTTTTTTTACTTGAATTTTTTTTCTTGCGTTATGATTTTAGAGCCTGTGATAGATTCTTAAAAGGGTGGATGGGGTCAAGTTTATCGTGATGGTGCTCCTTTAATGAGCATCAGGAGAAATAAAAATAATAATAATAATTCTTAAAAAAATAATAATAATTTTAACATTAATACTCACTGCATAGGACTGACAGTAAGCAAATAGTTGGACAATATCATAAAACAAAGAAATATTTTCATAGGGACAACAATAATATTGATCTTGCTGCTTCAACAGAGTAGAAACATTAAGAAGTATTAAACAAAAAAAATTGTAGATATATAATGTATGGTTTAATTTGATGGCTAAGTGAGAATTTATCACACCACAAAAAAAAAATTCTTATTGATATATGACATTTTCTTTTGTTTCAAAGAATCATTTGTACAGTAAAAGCATATGTATGTAGGACTGTGACAGTGAACAGCAAAGACCTTGCCACATGCATTTACTGCCAGACACATTCACCTCAAGCTTTCCAGACACTTTCTACTCCATCCAAACCTCGATTCAGTCAATCTCCTGCCCACACCATCGGCTGTGAACAAATACTACAGGTTAGCACGAGCGACTAGTTCAAGTACTATTCATATTTGACTGAATCTTGGCCTTAGAATTCGGTTAAGCTCTTTATTTTTCTATCCGGCTCAAATCATTTTGCACGCTGTACACCTCAAACTGAATGTATTTTCTGCATCTACTGGGACATTCTGTACATTTCAGGATGAGTATGTGTGTGTATGTGGTGTGTATGTGATGCTTTTTGAGTACTCGTGTGTTTATCCAGTGTTTGTCTATGCATACTGTACATTTCATCAGTGTGCAGTCAGTGACATGACAACTGGAGTGTAAAATATTAATGTGTAAGAATATTTCTACACAACCTCAGGGTTTTAAATGCAAGGGACTGTGTAAATGGATGGCATATACTTTTTAGCACTTCACAACACTCGCTCACATGCAAACCACATCATATCTGAGGGATCACATGTAAGATGGATAGCCATTGGAAACTCTCTGCGGTTTCTGTGAAGTCGAGGTTTGTAACGATCAAACTTTCCTCAGCCACACGCTGATAAGAACAGCTCGCAAAGGAGCTTGAATTCAAAACGGATCATTTACGTTTGTAGGTTCTCCTTCGTAAAATCTATTTAGCATCTGGCATTTCATTTCTAAACCACAGAAGACAGCAACATGTGGTCAAGTGCCAAACACAGATGAATATATATGGCAAAACAAACAGTGTTCTATCAGCTGTACAACTGTTATCTGTCAGACTGAATGTTTGTCGTCGTCATTTTGTAGATTTTATATGGTAACCTGTACATTGTGTGAGTGTAGATATTATGAACGCAGGTATCTGTTTTGGTTATATCATAGATAAAAATCTTAAGAAAGAAAAATGTTTTGGTGTTTGATGGTCTTACATGAATATAAGAAGTTATTAATCCAGGGTTAAAGGTGTAGTTCACCCAAAAATGAAAATTCGCTGAAAAAGTCCTCTCCCTCAGGCCATCCAAGATGTAGTTGGGTTTATTTCTTCATCTGAAAAGATTTGGAGCAATGGATGCTCTGCAGTGAATGTGTGCCGTCACAATGAGAGTCCAAACAGCTGATTAAAAGTAATCCACACCACTCCAGTCCACCAGTTAACGTCTTGTGACGTGAAAAGCTGTGTGTTTGTCAGAAACAAATCCATCTTTAACACATTTTTAACTTCAAACGAAATAAAAATGAGTACTCTGTCCATACTATTGCTTCAAATTTTGTCTAGTCTGAATCGGGAGAGAAATCTGCACCGATCAAACACCATTTACAAGCCATAACAGCTCTAAACAAATATGTTTGTTGATTTTGATGTGAGAAAACTACAGTGGATGGACTTTGGATTATGGATTATGGACGCGGATTTTAGCTGAAAGCAATGGTTTGCAGTTTAAATGGTCTCGATGGATTTGCTTTACAATCACAGCTTTTCTCTTCACAAGACATTAACTGATGGATTGGAGTGGTGTGGATGACTTGTGATTGTAACCAAGTTCGTAGTCCCGGGAAGAAGGAGGCGGGAACCGGTGAACACAAACAATTTAATAAAATAAACAAACACAAAATGAAAGTAAAGCGGCAGCCCCTCGTGGACGACTGCCGCACACAAAACACAAAATAAAGTCCAGGCCTGGTCCTCTCTCCTCCAACACTGTCGTCACTCCTCCTTTTATCCTTCCGGAGCTCCTCCGTGGGACTCAAGACCGGTGAGTGGCGCAGGTGTCGTGCATTAGCATTTCCTCCATCGGCCTCGCTCCGTTCCCACGGCTCTCGGCCGTGCCCCTCTCGTCACAGTGATGTTTTTAATCAGCTGTTTGGACTCTCGTTCTGACGGCACCCATTCACTGCAGAGCATCCATTGGTGCGCAAGTGATGCAATGCTACATTTCACCCCATGAAGAAACAAACTCATCTACATCTTGGATGGCTTGAGGGTTGGGTACATTTTCAGCAAATTTTGGGTAAACAATCCCTTTAGTTGTAGTGTGAAAAACCAATCAAATCTTGATAAAAATGCATTTATTTACATACAAATGATTATTTCTGAAGTGCCCTTTTACATTATTTCGTTTGGAAGACAATGATTTTCAAACATTACAACAGTTCAAAATGGTGCCGATCAACTGAATCTGCACTACAGTTAATGGTACACACAAACACTAGAAATGGACCAGGCTTTAAGACCACACAGTTATTTCAAAAATAATGACAAAAACTGTGAGAGACACTCGTATTTTGATGCAAAAGGGAAAAACCTCTGCTGTTAATGTGAAGATCCATGTTCAGATCTCCAAAAGGTCGTGAAATCTTTTGCATTTGAAACCAATGGAACTTTGATCAAATGCGGTACTGTACAGTTAAACATTACAGCTTTGCTCTATTAAGCACACACAAAAAAACTTGAAATGGCACAGTCTCATAAAAATAGCTTTCTTTTTGCATCAGGAAAAAAAAGTCAGTAAGAAGCTGAATCATATCTACCAAGCTAACATTCACAATAATATTAATGGCAACATAATACACACACGCAAAAATAACATTGACAGTACTGGACACTTTTCACAGATAAGTCGCTCTGCAAGAGAAGTCTTGAACTCTACAGAGAAGTCCCAAATTCATATTTTTGCTGCAAGCAAATGTATCTTAGCATTATAATTCCAATGGACGCTTGCTTTTGTTGAATATACACACTGTATGCACAGCATTTTGATGTGATGAAGAGATCGTGTATTTCATCTCACTCCACTCCAGTGAAATCCCTCGGAAGGAACAGTTGAAATTTCAGGCAGGACTCTGATGGTGGTCTCCAAAGCCAAGTGAAATGTGAAATAGTCCTTAAAAGTGAAGCCAAAGATAGCAAAAGTCTTTCAATCCACATGTGGACATGTTTGGGATGCACCGAAACTCCTATTGACCATTAAAAATCATACTTAAGGTCTCTTAAAAATGAGGTATGTCAGCTTTAGCTGATGTCAATTCAATTTAAGGACAGTTGATGCTGAATCTGACCAGGCTGAAGTCTTTTAGCTTAAACATACTGAATGTTAGAAATGCATGTGCTGGTGTTCATATTTCCGTTAATGTGATTTTGTAAGCATCTGCGTAGTTCTCGATACTCAGGATAAATGTGTCCTCATTGGAGTAGTGCTCGATGATATTGTCGTCCATGTTCACCAGGATCCTGCAACGGAGAGAAGAAACAAAATCACAACAGGCTTATTAGCCGTCATCTGAATCTAACATGTTCTCTTATGATGTCGATTTTATTTTTTTCAAGAAATCACTTACCCTTTCTTGCTCTTCTTGTAAATCTTGGCCATTCTGTCAATAGGAACACCGTACTTCTCTGAAATCTGTCGATATAAAAGAAATCATCACTAAATCATATATCAGTCATCACATCAGCAATGATCTGATCAATTTGTTCAGTATTCACTAAGATTTCATTACTTTGAATAAATGAATCTTTGCACTGAATCGATGCACTGTTTCATTTTGCACCTCTATTAATCAGTCATTTCGAGTAGATACTCACTGCATCCATGAGTCCTCTGAGAGTGGGCATCCGCAGCATCAGAGCATCAAACACCTCATCCGACTCCTTCCTCACGTACAGGAGCACTGTAAAAACACAACCTCTGCTTAGTGTCAGAGTAACTGCGTTTAATTAGGTCATAGTTTGTTATCATTTTAAGTCCACATTGTATTCCAATTCCATGCAGTCTTTAGAATGTAATGAGCAGAGCAGTGGGAATTCAGTGCTGCTGCACATGAAAATAAAACAGTAAAGTACAATCACCCCATACAGCTCTGGAAAAACTGAAGAGAATTCTCAGCTTTTCTGGATTTACTGGATTCACTAGGTATGGGTTTGAGGAAAATGTTCATATTTGTTTTATTCTATAAAGGTTTGATAACATTTCTTTCAAATAAAAATATTGTAGCTTTTTCGTTTATTTTTTGTCATTTTTGCAGAAAATGACAATTGGCCAAAAAATTTAAATAAACAAAGGTTTTCATTTGTTGTGATTGGCAATCAGGCGTTATTCCACCAAATATTGATATCTCAACTCTTCTGAAGTTAAAACATTGTTATTGTGTTGTCTAAAGATGAATATACAGTAAACATGTCTCAAAACATGGCATCTTTTTTTCTTATTTTGACCAATTGTCATTTTATGCGGGGGAAAAATGCTCTACATGACATTTTGATTTAAAATTGGGAAGAATTGTCATCACCAGTTTACAGAATTTTTTATTTTTTTTTAAAGATTTATTTTTGGCATTTTATTTAGATAGGACAGCAGGTCGACAGGAAGCGAAGTGGGTGAGAGAGAGAGAGAGAGAGGGGGGGGGGATCGGTAAAGGTCCACGAGCCGGGACTTGAACTCGGGACACCCGAAGCGCAAAGGCACTATATTTGCGGCGCGCTGCCCACGAGGCCATTGGCAGTAGCTTACAGAATTAAATACACAACTAAAAATCGTAAATCCAAAGAAACTGAGAATTTTCAAGTGGTCTCTTATTTTTTCCCAATAGCTGAATTTATAGTTAACAAATAGTTTGAAATATTTTTTATGAAATATACAGTGGGTACGGAAAGTATTCAGACCCCCTTAAATTTTTCACTCTTTGTTATATTGCAGCCATTTACTAAAATCATTTAAGTAAATTTTTTTTTCCTCATTAATGTACACACAGCACCCCATATTGACAGAAAACACAGAATTGTTGACATTTTTGCAGATTTATTAAAAAAGAAAAACTGAAATATCACATGGTCCTAAGTATTCAGACCCTTTGCTGTGACACTCATATATTTAACTCAGATGCTGTCCATTTCTTCTGATCATCCTTGAGATGGTTCTACACCTTCATTTGAGTCCAGCTGTGTTTGATTATACTGATTGGACTTGATTAGGAAAGCCACACACCTGTCTATATAAGACCTTACAGCTCACAGTGCATGTCAGAGCAAATGAGAATCATGAGGTCAAAGGAACTGCCTGAAGAGCTCAGAGACAGAATTGTGGCAAGGCACAGATCTGGCCAAGGTTACAAAAAAAAATTCTGCTGCACTTAAGGTTCCCAAGAGCACAGTGGCCTCCATAATCCATAAATGGAAGACGTTTGGGATGACCAGAACCCTTCCTAAAGCTGGCCGTCACGAAAACTTTCTCCAGAGTGCTCAGGACCTCAGACTGGGCTGAAGGTTTACCTTCCAACAAGACAATGACCCTAAGCACACAGCTAAAATAATGAAGGAGTGGCTTCACAACAACTCTGTGACTGTTCTTGAATGGCCCAGCCAGAGCCCTGACTTAAACCCAATTGAGCATTTCTGGAGAGACCTAAAAATGGCTGTCCACCAACGTTTACCATCCAACCTGACAGAACTGGAGAGGATCTGCAAGGAGGAATGGCAGAGGATCCCCAAATCCAGGTGTGAAAAACTTGTTGCATCTTTCCCAAAAAGACTCATGGCTGTATTAGATCAAAAGGGTGCTTCTACTAAATACTGAGCAAAGGGTCTGAATACTTAGGACCATGTGATATTTCAGTTTTTCTTTTTTAATAAATCTGCAAAAATGTCAACAATTCTGTGTTTTTCTGTCAATATGGGGTGCTGTGTGTACATTAATGAGGAAAAAAAATTAACTTAAATGATTTTAGCAAATGGCTGCAATATAACAAAGAGTGAAAAATTTAAGGGGGTCTGAATACTTTCCGTACCCACTGTATATATTTTATTATTATTATTTATTTATTTTGCTACAACCAACACCAAATAGACCAATTTTTTCAGAAAATGACTTTCCAACAATAGAATCCTACAGAACATATTCAGGGAAAATAAATATTTTTTTATTTTTAGGAAAACATTTTCTTGTTTTCTCAAGAATTGTTTATGGCCTGTGTGGGGGTCTTACAACTATTCTGTGAAATAGAGCAGAAAATACTATAATAATCGCAACTATTTTACCTTCTGGATAATTGGTGGCTAATTCATCCCTACAATCTCATTTGTACATTATGTTCATGTTTCCTTTTTTCTAAAAATGTTCATCATACAGATTCACCTTGCAAAGCAGTTAGATTTCCCTGTGAGATGGGGTTCTTCAGCTGCAGATGTGTGTATGTATGAGCTCTGACCTCTCTTCTGTGTCTCCTCTCTGAGCTGTTTATGGGGCGGTGGACAGAAGTCCTCCTCAGACGGCCGGAACATCCTCTTCACCAGCACACTCCTAACACAAACACAAACTGACCAATCACATGATCAGATTCCTCTCAGCAGCCCAGCTAAACCTGAACGCAGTTACATCACTATTACAGGAAACAGCAATAACTGTGTACTTTAAGGGTACGTTTACACAAGGATGTACAACAAATCTTTTTTACAAATTCACATTTTCATAGTTCACACAGAGATGATAACTGTATAATTTTTTTAAAAAGTGCACGTTGAAACCCGTTTACAAAAGTTTGCAAGTCCCCCAAAACAGCATTGTCATGTAAATGAATGGCCAAAGTGCATAAAACGTTTAGTTTTTAGCTGAAAACATTGTCATTAATTGACCCCCTTAATTACAATCATTACATTTTATTATTGACATCTCAAAAAATTTGCGAGTATAGATTAGAAATGTCAAAATACACAATTAATTTGTCCTTTTCGAATGTTATGCGATTATTTCAATACTTTAAGTACTATTTATAAATGTTTGATGTGTAGAATATTATTTGTAATGTATTTTATATACAATTTGTATACAGTTAAAATGTGATCAAATTACTTTTTCAAGTGAATGTGTATTATACTTTTACTGTAAATAATATACCTGAACCAGACAATTAAATCATTAATTATAAATATAATTACCAGCAATTAAATATGATTCATGTTATAGAGGTAATACCACTACAATTTTACAATGAATCTTTTTTTTTAATCAGATATGAGTGTTGATCGTCACTTTTATTAATAAATATTCTCGAGGACCTCTGTAATCTACTATTGCATCAGTGCTAGTAGTTAATTATGAGCTGATGTGATGTTCACTTAGTTATAAGATTATCTTATTAATATTAATATCCCCAGGCAATCTACCTCATGAACAGGTAAATGTTCTCCCATTGTGCAATAACCGTATACTTATCACCCTGCATCCTAGTACATCCCTACAACTTTTTAATATTCTATTCATATTCTATTTTATCTATAGCACACCTGTACATATGTATTCTTTTTTTTTTTGTGGTTTATTTATACATACAGTGGTGTGAAAAAGTGTTGGCCCCCTTCCTGATTTCTTATTTTTTTGCATGTTTGTCACACTTTAATGTTTCAGATCATCAAACAAATTTAAATATTAGTAAAAGATAGCACAAGTGAACACAACATGCAGTTTTTAAATGAAGGTTTTTATTATTAAGGGAAAACAAAATCCAAAACTACATGGCCCTGTGTGAAAAAGTGTTTGCCCCCTAAACCTAATAACTGGTTGGACCACCCTTAGCAGCAACAACTGCAATCAAGCGTTTGCGATAACTGGCAATGAGTCTGTTACAGTGCTGTGGAGTAAGTTTGGTCCACTCATCTATGCAGAATTGTTGTAATTCAGCCACATTGGAGGGTTTTCGAGCATGAACCGCCTTTTTAAGGTCATGCCACAGCATCTCAATAGGACTCAGGTCAGGACTTTGACTAGGCCACTCCAAAGTCTTCATTTTGTTTTTCTTCAGCCATTCAGAGGTGGACTTGCTGGTGTGTTTTCGATCATTGTCCTGCTGCAGAACCCAAGTTCACTTCAGCTTGAGGTCACGAACAGATCGCCGGAAATTCTCCTTCAAGATTTTTTGGTAAACAGCAGAATTCATGGTTCCACAGCAAGTCTTCCAGGTCCTGAAGCAGCAAAACAGCCCCAGACATCACACTACCACCACCATATTTTACTGCTGATGTATTTTATTCGTATCTTATTGTTATTATCAGTGTATGAATACTGAGAGAAAGATCAAACTCACCCTTCGCGTTCAATTTCCTCTGTATTAAATGCAAACACCTGCGAAGAGTTGTGTACAAACGTTTGTAGGTTTATTACCTGTAGACATTCATTATCAAACACCTCTGTAACATTCAGAACGAGCCTAAAAATAGACACTCCAATGACCAGTTCAGCAGATATCACTCCTCCTGATAAACAAATGTCACCGAAGTATCCAAGACGCACACATGAGGAAGGCAAGCATGACCTTTCCTGTCGGGTTCTGAAAGGTCAGTTTCTCTCTAATAAGTTTCAGTCTCGTTAGACACACGACGGACCTCTAAGGTCTTCAGGACAGTTCTTTAATGAGCCTCAACAGCCTTTTTGAGATTTGAGGAAGCAAACGCGATGTGACTGCAATTACAGCCGTCTGCAAAATGGCAGAGGGCTTTCAACACAAAAGAGCTTGTGATCTGGTCATTGAGTGTGTTTTCAGACTGACTCATACCTGGCCTGCCCTCTGTAAGTTCCCGAAGTGCACATCCGGGATGAAGAGAACCGGCTGGGCATCCAAATCAGTCATCGTTTTAAAGAAGGTGGCGTCGCATTTTTTCGGGACGGAAACCGGCCCGACGCCTCCATCCTTTCCTGATGAGATGATGTCAGTTGTACATGTAAGAATGACTGTTATTGATGATAATAAAGGTGACTCATACTGGTTTCTGTCCAATCTAATGCTACCCAATACCACCTGCCACTAGCAATTATAGCACATCACGATTCATGGCTGTGATGTAACTAAAGGCAAACTTCATATCTCAATAAGAAATCATCAAAACAGGAAAAATAATTGTTTCTCAAATCATTTCTTGAGTTCTTTTTACGCTTATTTTTTTATGAACTGGAGACACTTTCAATCAGACCTTTCGTCTTCTTGCGGTTCTGTTTCCTCTCCTCATCTCTGATCTTCCTCTCTGCTCCCTGAGCCGCACAAACACAGACAGGATGACAGAGAAATTAGAAACACTAGCATGTCTGTGAGGACTGTGAAAAGTAACGATAATGAACAACCAAAAGGTGGCGCTACAGTAACTGAGTTTGTAGACCAGAAACACGCCATGAAAGATGTCTAATGACCCACTAGGTAACAGCCCTTCACTGCTTATTAAAATAAGTGATAATGCATATAGAGTGCTGCAGGGATGATGCATTTTTGTAGGCCAAAACCCAGAAGCATTTTAGCACTACTGGTTACATCGTCCTGAAGTCAATGGGATTTTGAATGGGTTTCTGCGACATAAAATACATCAGTGATACCCCTTTTTTAAGCTTTTCCTTGTCTTGAAAAAGGTGGTTGATAACAAGTGTCTAAATGTGACTGCAGAGGTTGTCGGGACATTAAATATCCTCACACTGAACAGATAAACTCCTCTGATCATTAGTCGCTTTCACAGCCTCATTGTGTTTATAATCACACGCTTGCAAACTATTCGGACTTGAACTTTCAGGGAAATATTTTTTTAAATAACGACTGAATAAGTTATTGAAAGTTGGTTTAGTTTGTTTATAACCTATGCTTAGCTGTCTCTTTAAATCCTGGCGATTATATGTTTATGTATTATATGGGCATTGAAATTCATAAAAGCTCTGTTCATTTGTGAAGATTATCATGACAAACAAAATATGTAAGAATCGCAAACTCTTGTTAGTCACCATAATCTTGTTAGAGATTGTTTTCTGCAATAATCCACAAGCCGATAAAAAAAAAATACTTTTGGATTTTTGTAGAGGGAACCAGGATTATACGAATATCTAGGTTGGCCTAAAAAAATATGTCATCATTGAAGATCTCTATTACTTAAAGGGACAGTTCACCCAAAAATGAAAATTTGCTGTTAATTTACTTACTCTCAGGACAGTAAAGAAGTTTGCACACCAGACTCGTGAATGCACTTAGTTTGCCCGAGTCTATAGATAACAGGTAATAATGTTGTAAATAATGCTCAGTTTCTTGCACAGACTGATCATTTACCTTCACAAGATCTCAATATATCATCAGGAGCCACGGGTATTAGTTTTTTGTTGCCTGTATGTGATTTTTGCCTCTCAAGGTGATGGTAGCCATTGACTTTTTATGAGTCACCAAGGACCACAGTTTAAGTTAAAGATCTTTACTGCTCTACTATAGAAAAAAAGTCACCTACATCTTGAATGGCCTGAGGGTGAGTAAATAAATTTTTGAAAATGAACTATTCCTTTAACGAATCTTTCCTTTTAAATCTCCACGACTGCTTCCACAGATACACAATCTCTGCGTCCAAAATCGCACACTTCCCTACTTTATAGCATGCGAAAAATAGTATGTGAGGAGAGTAGTATGTCCAAATTCATAGTATTCGAAAAATAGTAGGTGAAAAGTACTTGGATGACCTACTTCTTCCATCCGGATTCTGAAGTTCGCATTCGATGGATACTTTACTATCCCATGAGGCCACGGGAGAGGATTAATGAATGTCTGTGAAGGGACGCAACTGACGTAGGTAGGTCATGTGACAGTAACAACATGGCGGATGTAGTACGTCCGAATTTATTCTTACTTCCCATATTCATACTATATAGAACATATTTTTTTTAATGGTCGTGAAGTAAATTCAGGTTCAATGTAGTACCTGCTCAGTATGCGATTTCGGACGCACCGCATATGTTGGAATACTATATGCATAGGTTCAAAGGTCAAGGTTCACCTTATCACAGAAGACCTTGATCTGACAGTAGGCTCTGTGCAGGGGTTTGTTGCTGCGGTTGTTGTAGCTGTAGGTGTCGATCTGTATCATCAGAGGAAGACCCTTCACCCCCTTCTGAGAGGAGAAATCTGTGCTCAGACAGTTCACCGTGATGAAGATCTACCAATCAGAGAACAAGACAAAAACAGCTCCACATGAAGATTCATGTTAAGAAAACAAGCATGTTATAGTGGTGTCTGTCAGTGCAAAGCTCTCTGCCATTGAGGTGCTGTGGGAGATTGTTATGATATACGTGACCCTGGAGCACAAAAGCAGTCTTAAGTCGCTGGGGTATATTTGTAGCAATAGCCAAAAATAAATTGTATGGGTCAAAATGATCGATTTTTCTTTTATGCCAAAAATCATTAGGATATTAAGTAAAGATCATGTTCCATGAAGATATTTCCTCATGTAAATAGATTAAAATTTAATTTTTAATTAGTAATATGCATTGCTAAGGACTTCATTTGGACAACTTTAAAGGCGATTTTCTCAATATTTTGATGTTTTAGCACCCTCAGATTGCAGATTTTCAAATAGTTTTATCTTGGCCAAATATTGTCTTATCCTAATAAACCATACATCAATGGAAAGCTCATTTATTCAGCTTTCAGATGATGTATACATCTCAATTTCAAAAACTTGACGCTTATGACTGGATTTGTGGTCCATGGTCACATATACAGTAATATAGGTATCTAAATTCACATGTAACAGACAGTTGCATAAGAACTGCCATATTCATATTTTCTAACAGCTTGTTCCGGTTTGACCTACGCATTCCGTTGAAAGTGCACCTTGTTTTTCACCCACCATCCACCTACACACGCAAAACAGGTGCCTGCCTCAACACGTCTATCTGTACCACTGCTACGGAAAGCAACGCTCAGACTGCACACTAACCACTACGTAGTTTCATCTGCACAGAACACTAAATCTTCCCGTTAAAGGAAATAGTTTTATATTAATGTAAGACCAAGTTTTAATCTTAAACGTCATCTTTTATTTTCAATTCCAAAGCAGTTTTCAGCCTCTGACTCCTCAAAGGTTTGGAAACAGAGTCTTGCTCAATAAATATTTATGTGGTTAGTTATTAACAGTTTCATATAATCAACCATTACCAATGCCAGAGGACAAGGAGGAGGCCATTGTCAGGTGAAGCATGCATTAAAACCAAATTGGAGCACTTTATTTTTTTTACACTCACAAGGAATAGGAAAACCTTTAATTTCTAAGATGCCACCAGAGAACCCTCTAAGTAGCACGACTAATCATGAAAAGCATAACTTAATGTTTTGTCCAAAACATTTAACTCTGATAGAAATCTAACTGGGCTCATTTGGATTGGTTTAGAATTGGCATTCACTGCGCTGTCACTGCTGTTGAAATGTTTGGGTCAGTCCGATTAATTTGATTTTTTTTATTAATACTTTTATTTAGCAAGAATGCATTAAATTGATCAATAGTCACAGTAAATACATGACAGATTTCTAAGTCAAATAATACTGTAAATTAAATTTTCTATTCATCAAAGAATACTGCAAAAAAATATGGTTTACACAAAAATATGAAGCAGCAAAACAGTTTTCAACATTGATAATAATAAAAATGTTTCTTGAGCAGCAAATCAGCATATTAATGTGATTTCTGAAGGATCATGTGACACTGAAGACTGGAGTAATGATGCTGAAAATTCGGCTTTGCATCACACTAATAAATGACATTTTATAAAATATTTAAATAGAAAACACTTTTTTGAAACTTTAATAATATTTCATAATATTACTGTTTTTCCTGTGTTTTTGATTAAATAAATGCAGCCTCAGGCAGCATAAGAGTCTTATGGTCCACAGCTGTGGACCACTCGTAAAATTATCTGAGCCCTTCAACACTGCAACAAGGAAGTCATTTCCACTTCACAGATCAATGGCTCATGGAGACTCAGTTTATGGCTTCCCTCACTCCAGCCTGATGAGAAGAGGTTTAAAGGGGCTTGTAATAAAAGTCAAGAGTATGTTAGGTCAGAGAATGAGATGCTTATCAGATCAAACCATGAACATTTCACACCCCAATGCATGCTTTTACATGAGCTTGGACTAAAAAAAAAACACTTAAATATCCTTTCAAGGACGGCTGCATTGAGACATCACATAGTCCACATTAATAGGTTTTACCAGAGTGAGTTGGTCCGATATAGCAAATGTTTGCGCAGAGCGTTTAGTTGAATATACTCCAGATGCGAGTGTTTGAACTGAGCTGTATTGCAACAGAAGAGCCACAATAGGAGGGCAGGACTTTGCCTGTGAGGCTGGGAGGATCTGGACTCGGGTTTGTGTGCGTTTGGTACACAGACCTGGGTTATTTCCTACTCTCGGTAGCATACAGATGAAACCCGAAACCCAGGAGAAAATAGAGGTTTAAATTAATAGATGGGAATCAAACATCAGGCTATACAAGGCTCTTGGGGCATGTTCAACAACAGGCGTGTAAAATACACATATCAGATATCGTAACACTCCACCCTGTGTCTCAATGACATTTTGTGTATCACACACAATGGTGGTAGTGCACCTGAATGAGAGAAAAAAATCATAGATGCACTAATGTAGTCAGACTGAAAACTGAACCTTTGGTTGAGTTAAACAACTACACCTGCCACTTCATCATCCACGATGACCATTAATGCAAGCAGGATGTCTATAAACCCAAAACACACACTGGAGGAGGTATTGATTGTAAATTGGCAGTGCCACATCAGAACTGTGAGCACAAAGTCATAGTGCTGGATGACTTACCTTGGCCTCCTCATTCACGTCCCAGGTAAAAGACACGGCATTGTAAGCGATTTCTTCAATATTCCCAATTGTGTTGAAGCTCTCTTTGTAGTCAGCTGTAGAGAGAACAGGAAAAGTCAGTTCTCGAACTTGCTGGAAATAAAAACAAAGCAAACCAGGATATGTTGTGTTTTAGATACTAAGTTTACAACTATGCACCACTAGCACTAGACCACAACTGCGTAAACCAGTCCAGACCAGCATGCAATTCACCTACAGACTGATGCTTGCAGCGGTAGAGGCATGAACAATTTCTATGGTGTACGATTACATTTTGGGAGTAATGTACGAACAGCTCTGGCGAGTGTCGGAGAATGGCGAAATTAAAACAATGTCAATGCAAGTGGTTTTAAGACTGATAAGCTGAGTGTACATAAAACAGCACCCTTCCCTATTAGATCATTCTTATCTGTTTATATAAACAAACATTTGCTTTTTTTAGTAGCCACTTGATAGGCCATTTATGACCACTCACACTTTAAGTATGTCTGTGATTCTGCCTAAACGCCATTACTTTATAGATTTACATTAAGGAACGGGTGATCTCATAACAGTTTCAATGGCTGGAGTCAGACTGTCTATGCTAGTTTAGCTACGGCTGTTAACTTTCAATTCTTGACTGGTACTTTCTAAGTGTCTGTTTTGATGTCCACCAGGCTAAAAGTCTTGGGCTGCCCCTCAGTAAAGATATTTCTAGTCAATTAATAGTTGTTCATTTAAGCCATGGGCATAGAATACGTGCTTTTAATAAAACATAAATCCGTCCCCCACATGTTTTCAGGCAAGTAGAGGTTTTTAATGGCCAGTGTGTATTAATCTAGATTTAAATGCAAAGAGACAAGATAGGATTTAAATGCAAAGAGACAAGATAGTCTTTGCATGACCTCATGCTTTGTTCATATCCAGAATGAGGGGATGTGAACATCATGGAGCTCTAAACACTCTCATGCAATGTATGTTTCATTCACACTCGAAGCCGGAGGGCGCTCTCACACAGAGTGTCCAAAACAGACTCATAGAAGTAATAACTTGTGATATGCCAGGAAATCCGTACAAAGGCATCCAGCTATCAGTGTTGCGAAGTTGAATAAAAAGCAGAAAGCAGAAACATTTTTATGATTGCAACAATATATGGTTTATGTGTGTTTTTCAAGTCATCCCCAGGTAATAAATAAATAAATAAAGTATATGAAAAAGGCAGTGCTAATACAGAAGCCTATCCACCTTATTCTTCAACACGGAAGTAAGCCTATAGACAAGACTTCCGGTTCATTAGCCGCTGTAGGAAAATAATGAGAAAAATAATGTGCAGTAAATGGTAAAACTGTTTGCACTACAAACCAGTGTGTTCATGATTAAGATAATACGTTAAAATAATATGGTAAGACACCAATTTGCAATATCAAGCAGCAAAACAAGCTGTTTTGTACAGCTAAAAATAGCTGGACGCGAATGACACCGGAAGCCAGACCCATAACATTTACAAATGGCCGCGCCTGCTCTTACGGGAAAAAAAGCTGGATTAAAACTATAAAATATTTTTTTTTTTTTATGGGGAAAAAAGTGTTTGTAGTATGTAAACCAATCATAAAACTGTCATTAGGAAAATATAGGAAAAATTATTATTGAATAAAAGATGCCCCAGATTTAAGCCATTAGTCGACTAATTGAATGTTTATTACTTTAATTACTTAACTGTATACTTAGAAGACCTTCAAGTGGACATATAAAGCTTGCCACAAAGCACCTGCAAAAGTAATGACTATGAATGTGTCAGTAAAAATAGCAAGGAGATATTTTAATTGTTTATTAATATACTAGTGCTTTCTGAGTCAGTGTGTCGTTGAAGATGAAGTTGTACAGTGACATGCCTTCAGAAAGAAATGCACCTTTCATACGGATTACATAATGAGAGAATATTTGTTTTTGATTTGAATTGGTTTGTTTCAAAATAGACATTTCAAGCTTTCTATATATATATTTCTCATGTCTGTGAGGCAAGAATCCCATACACTGAGTTTCAGTTCATTTTTGTGACGCATTCAAGTTCACGGAGACCGAGACGGCAGAAAGTGCATCCTGTTTGTTTTCTTTATTTTACAAAAGTACAACATTTATTGATATTGATATAAAAGAATAACCCTTTACAGTTCTGAATGATGTATTACTCTTATCTGTATGAGCAAAAATGACAGCGTATTTTAAGTTGTTTCCACTGCTATCAGAAAAAAATGCAAGTGATCGCGCCTCCATGTCATGCAGTAGCTCGCTGACAGCTTCCACACTCCACACAAACACTTGGATATGCACCTAACAACATACATTTATCTAGGTTAAAGTTAGAGTGAGCGGCTGTGTCAAGTTGCTACTACTTGTATCAGTGATGTTTCGATGGAAAACGTTTTGGATATACTGTAATTACCTCAAGAACCAGTCATTAACGATCTGTCCATCACAGACACAGACCATTTTTTTCTGCAACTAACTTAATACAATTTTAGTCAACTAAGCCTTTTTTTCGTCGACTAACCTAGTCGACTATTAGGGGGGCAGCCTTACTAAAAGTATTAGATTACTTAGAAATCAAATAGCAAACATTTGCACAACTAGCCACATGATTTAAGGTGTCATTCATTGTCATACAACAGGTAACACACATGCTCATCATAGAAAAGTTGTGCTTGTCAACTGCATTTTCAATGTTTAAAAAGACTGTTGTGACTCAAAACAAAATCTGTTCAAATCCTTAACCCTAGGTATGAGTGGTAGTTTTTAGTGGTGATTTCCTATGTTAATTAGACTTTCTTTCTTCAGTTCCGAAGTTCTTTGTAATTTAATAAGCTGTCATTACAGGGGTTGTTATGTCTATGTTTAGTAAACCCAACACCTGTCTTACTTTGGGGTAACTTGGGGATTAGGAAGGCCGAAACCCTTCCCAATGGATCTCCTTTGGGTGGTTTACCAAGCACGCCCGACGATGCCCGTAAGCGAGCTCCCCCCGTAAAATAGCCCCATTCAAATGCCAGCTCTAGTGACATGGCCCCAAGCCTGAGGAACAATCCTTAGCCTCAACTGCTATTCAAATCCCAACTGTGCAGGTGTCAGGTTTCAGTCACTGTCTCCTCTATTTGGCTTCAGCATACTGCCGTATACCATGTGCCCAAAGGTCTGTCCACTTCACCAATCTACCATCACTTTCTTCACAAAGCTCTCCTTGAAGTGCATCAACAAAACATTCCTCTATTTTTGCCCCATCTAAGAGAGCAGGGTTTAAGACAAAGATAGCTGCCATCAAGACTCAGATATTCCCTCAGGGTGCTCCCAGGCTGTGAAAGTCTTGGGGCCAAATCTTGACAAAGGGCATAGCAGAGCGTCTGATTACTGGAGATGAGGGGAGGACAAGAAACAACAGGCTCAGGACGACTGTTCTCTCAAGGTGTAACAAGGCTGAGAAGAAGACGTGAATTGTTTGGACTCATAGCTGCCCCACACCAGGTGGACTCCAACAATTTTGGGCCTTATGTTTTTTTTTCTTCTCTCATTTAACTTGAATCAAAAGTTGGGCTAGAGATCTGAAGGTCACAAGTTTAAATCCCAGGTGGGGTGACTTATGGAGCTGGAGAATAATTGGGATCTCCTCACACCATTGCACCTTACTTAACCCCAACTTGCTCCAACGGGACAAACATTGTAAAAAAAGCATACAGCTGTGGATAACCTTCTTAAAGTGGCTGTGCCATCATCAACACATCCAACCAAGCTGTATTCATGTTACCATAACTCTTCAACCATTTGCACCATGAAAATATCTTTAAAAATTGCTCCTGACAGTAGGACAACATGTGCTTTTTAGCAATATATGGCTTATTACGGTTATGTCCTGATTTCTCTCAGCAAATCGCATGGCAGCTTTTGGGAAGCGCATAAAAGGAAGAATTTGTACAAAGAATTACAGAACACAAAAGGATAGAGAGTTTGGAGTGTAAAAAGACAGAAAAACAAACACATGCACATGCCGAAGAAGGAATATACAGCAGAAGAGGCGATTGGGATCATTTTTGACAAAAACATGGGAGGAGGAAGCAGGACTTTTCAGACCGGCATTTTAGCACATGCGGTGTGTGTGTGTGTGTTTATGTGTGCGCAAAGAAGTCCCTTGAGCAAAAACTGTGTCACAAAGAGACTTATAAGAATATATTTATTATAGTCCAGTTTTCAAGTTTGAAGTGTTAGATTCTTTTGTTAATGTGTTGAATAAAATCTAGTCAAATTTACTACAGTTTTTTTATTTGTACTCTATTTAAATTATATTTACAAACTCTCAGCACACAGTAATGCTTAATAACTGTAATTTATTGAAAGCCAATTGTTTTCAGACTTATTGCACTTGAAGATAACATATTGTTTTAGAAAACAGATTTTTTTTTTTTTTAAATAGTAAAAATAGCCAATTTTAGCTTCGGGTTCTAAAGGAATAAGACCACAGATTCAATTAGGAAGGAAATCTGTCCAAATGTCAAAATTACTTCTGTAAAAAGATCTGTGGCCGGTTGCATAAACTACTTAAGACTAGTCTTAAAAGTTAGTCATCAAATTTTTTTCTTCAAGACTGCCCTAGTAAAAAAGTAATATATGTCAAATGTTTATTTCATGCTAAGTATAGTTCAGATCTATTAACATATTTACTGACATATCGCTTGAGACTTACTGATACAAAAATTATAATTATTATTTGGAGAACTACTTGTGCACAATGTAATATTAAGCCTAAAATGTGTTTTAATGTCACTATTGATGAGGATTGTATGATCTTTGAATAATATCGGTCTTTAAATGTTAGATGTTGAAAGTGTACCAAAAGTACACTTGCAGTAGTTCCACTTTAGCACAATCAAATATACTTCAATATATCTTTATTTGGACCTCAGCACTACTTTCGCACAATTAAAGTGCATAAAGTACAAAATTAGTTGTTACAATTTAGCAGAC
Organism: Sinocyclocheilus grahami; assembly: GCF_001515645.1. Taxonomy (NCBI): domain Eukaryota; kingdom Metazoa; phylum Chordata; class Actinopteri; order Cypriniformes; family Cyprinidae; genus Sinocyclocheilus; species Sinocyclocheilus grahami. The sequence continues at coordinate 476,295 of NW_015505625.1, forward strand.
TTTAAGTATACCAGTTTAGTATACCAAAAGTACAACTGCAGGGTATTTTTATTAAGCACATGAATATGTGAATGTATTTGTAGTATACTTACCATGAAATAAATTCATTTCATATACATTTTAGTTTATTTATTTTTCACTAGATTGGTCATAACTTTTTAAAGTCAGTTTGGATAAAAACACAGATTGGTCTAATTTGAATCTGAAAAGTTAGACTGATTACCCCTTGGTAAACTGTTAGTGCTAGTTAGTCAAACTAGTTTTTAAGACACAGTCTTAACATGGTGACAGTGTTTAGGCAACTGGCCCCTGTATCTATCTGTAAAAGAAAATCTCAGGGTAAACTCTCTCTCGTTAAATTGTATATAATCTGTGTGTATAGCCATTTAGCAACCAGTACCCATTAGCTGAGCAGAGGCAAACCAAGAGGAACCAATCTCCTGAGAGCCCTGAGGGCTTCTGGGATGTAAGGCACCATCAGTCTTCAAACTAGCGGCGGATGCACAATTAACCATTTTAGAGGCAAGACGTGCTTTCGTCATAGGGCGACTCGGACCAAAATGTGTTGAGTAGTAGCTTGGTTAATGATTTTTGGAAAAAAAAAAATTATATATAATCGACATCAGTACAATAACACAAATGCTTTTAGCTATGCTATCTCACGCATCGCTGCATTCAAAAATATTTATTCTTTCACATCAACTACAGTTTGAAGATAATCTTGCTGCTGATATACTTATAGCTATAGCAACCTGTTCTGTTTAATGCAGGGCTGTCCAATCCTTGACCTGGTTGCCACTGTCCTGCAGAGTTTAGCTCCAATCCTTATCAAACACACCCAAACTAGCTAATCAAGGATTAATAGAAACTTCCAGGCAAGTGACTTCATTTCCAACCCTGCTTTAACACACTTGCCTGTTATTTTCTAATAATTCTTATGCAGGATTAGACAGCCCTGGGTTAAATGAACTGGGGTAAGCTGGCAATGCCTGATCCAAGATCAAGCCTAAAGTTTGACCTCAGTAATGGAGAGGAAGCCTCACCGATGTCCAGAACCCTCTGCTTTGCCGTGTGCTGGCGAGAGTGCCAATACTTCCAGTACTTGAGCTGCTCATCGCGGTTCTTATCTTCACTGAATACAACCATGATGACACTCTGATAGAGGAAATAAGAGAAAGGAGGTTAACAGAGGTTATCACAGTCCACTCAATTACTTCATGCCTGTTCCAAAACATCAAGAGCTGACTAGTATTGTTATTACCATAACAAGAATGGAAGATATAGTCATACGTTAGGCCATGTGTCCACCAAAGCGTTTATAGCCAGCTGAAAACACCAGGCACTCTTGCTATGATATGGAATATTCGCAGAAGTAATGTGGCAGACACAACGTGAATTCAATGTTACAAGCATTATTTTTTTATCAAAATTCATAGTAGTCTGGGAATCCCATCTGGTACAGACATTAATACTCTGAGACAAGAAATATTAACGTCTCCTCCATTGTTGTTTAGTTGTAGTAACGTGTGACAGGTTGGTCAGTGTGGAATTAGTCCCACCCCTCCTCCACTGTGATTGGACGTCTGACTAAAAAGTGACAGTGATGACAGTTTATCCAAAGTTGAACATTCTACAACTCTCTGCACCGAGAGAAAAACGCCCAAGCGTTCAGCATAGCATTAAATATGCTAGCTTTGGGAAAAAGACACATGGCCTTACTGTTCAAAAGTCTGGGATTGCTAAGATGTTTTGATGAAAGTCTCAAGGTCTCACCAAAGCTGCATTAATTTGATCAAAAACACAGTAAAAACAGTATTATTGTGAAATATTATTACTAATTAACATAACTTTTCTTGTTTAATATATTTTAAAAAGTTATTTATTCCTGATGCATTTTTTCCAGCTTATTTGATAAATAGGAAATTCAAAAGAACAGCATTTATTTTAAATAGAAATCTTTATAGATGTCTTTACTGTCACTTTCGATTAATTGAATGTTCTTGTCTTGCTGAATAAAACCATTAATTTCTTTTTTAAAAATCATACTGACGCCAAACTTTTGAACTATCATAGTTTTATCTACAAATTGATTTAGAGCTAAAAATCACTTAAAATGTTTAATAGAAATTAATTACATATGCCAATTATTAATAAAAGCTCCCAAATTCAATGACATGCCATTGTCACATTATTCAATGTCGTGAAATATTATTACTAATTAACATAACTTTTCTTGTTTAATATATTTTAAAAAGTTATTTATTCCTGATGCATTTTTTCTAGATTATTTGATAAATAGGAAATTCAAAAGAACAGCATTTATTTTAAATAGAAATCTTTTACATTATAGATGTCTTTACTGTCACTTTCGATTAATTGAATGTTCTTGTCTTGCTGAATAAAACCATTAATTTCTTTTTTAAAAATCATACTGACGCCAAACTTTTGAACTATCATAGTTTTATCTACAAATTGATTTAGAGCTAAAAATCACTTAAAATGTTTAATAGAAATTAATTACATATGCCAATTATTAATAAAAGCTCCCAAATTCAATGACATGCCATTGTCACATTATTCAATGTCAAGCTCCTTCGATTATCCGGTTTGGTAGAAGAAGTCAGGCCTACACACTCACCCTCACTTTGCTGATGGGATGTCGGAGGCGTTTATTGGCACTCGTCTCGTTCAGTGTAATAGCATAGAACTGGCCTTTGTTCAGGTAGGTCATAGGCCCTTCACCCTGCTTCAGCCGCAACGACCTACTGGCCTCGAGTGTGTACTGGAAGGTGTCTCTGTTGAACAGCGTGTTTTTCAGGTATGTGAGAGCTGATTCGTCAAAACATTACTAGCCTAATGGTGTACACTATCAGTCAAAAGATTTTGAACAGTAAGATTGTTTATGTTTTTTAAAGAATTCTCTTCTGCTCACCAAGCCTCCATTTATTTGATTCAAAATACAGCAAAAGCAGTAATATTGTGAATTATTTTTACTATTTAAAATAGCTGCTTTGTATTTGAATATATTTTAAAATGTAATTTATTCCTTTGATGCAAAGCTGAATTTTCAGCAGCATTACTCCAGTCTTCAGTGTCACATGATCCTTCAGAAATCATCTTAATATGCTGATTTGCTGCTCAAGAAACATTTCTGATTATTATTATTATAAATTTTTAAAACAGTTGAGCAAATTTTTTTCAGGATTCTTTGATGAATAGAAAGATCCAAAGATCAGCATTTATCTGAAATAAAAATATTTTGTAACATTATACACTATTCCATTCAAACGCTTGGAGTCTTTTTTTTTTTGTGAGCTGATTCGTCAAAACATTACAAGCCTAATGGTGTACACTATCAGTCAAAAGATTTTGAACAGTAAGATTTTTTATGTTTTTTAAAGAATTCTCTTCTGCTCACCAAGCCTCCATTTATTTGATTCAAAATACAGCAAAAGCAGTAATATTGTGAATTATTTTTACTATTTAAAATAGCTGCTTTGTATTTGAATATATTTTAAAATGTAATTTATTCCTTTGATGCAAAGCTGAATTTTCAGCAGCATTACTCCAGTCTTCAGTGTCACATGATCCTTCAGAAATCATCTTAATATGCTGATTTGCTGCTCAAGAAACATTTCTGATTATTATTATTATAAATTTTTAAAACAGTTGAGCAAATTTTTTTCAGGATTCTTTGATGAATAGAAAGATCCAAAGATCAGCATTTATCTGAAATAAAAATATTTTGTAACATTATACACTATTCCATTCAAACGCTTGGAGTCTTTTTTTTTTTGGAGGGGGGGGATTATAGAAATGAATACTTTTATTTAGCAAGGATGCTTTAAATGGATCAAAAGTGATGATAAAGACATCTTCTGAACATTCTACTCGTCACAGAAACCTGAAAAAATTCTACTCAGCTGTTTTCAACATAATAATATTAATAATACATGTTTTTTGAGCACCAAATCAGAATATTTGAATGATTTCTGAAGGATCATGTGACTGGAGTAATGATGCTAAAAATTCAGCTTTGATCACAGGAATAAATTACATTTTAAAATATATTCAAATTGAAAACAGTTATTTTAAACAGTAAAAAATATTTCAAAACTTTACTGTTTTGCTGTACTTTGGATCAAATAAATGCAAGCTTGGTGAGCAGAAGAGACTTCTTTAAAAAACATTAAAAATCTTACCGTTCAAAAACTTTTGACTGGTAGTGTACATTATTTCCATATAACTCACTTGGTTACAACAAACAAGCAAACACTTACAACATCTCCGACTGGTCAAATATAAAGTCATCGGCTCCAAGCGACGATGGCCGGTACTTCTGCATCAAAGAAACAATCTGCCATTGATTAAATCCAAGTTTTATAACAAATGATTCATAATCACCAAATATCAATCTGCTCTCACGTCATTGCTGTCTTCCTCATAGGTGCTATCTGAGCTACTCCGATGGTCATCCTTCCCGTATCCACTGTGACACACGGCCGAGGTGTCGAACGAGTGGGCCTGCTCACAGATGACCCGCGTCGGTTCCTCTCCTTCTGTCCTGTAGTGAACCCCCGAAGCCATGAAAACAGGAGTGTACGCCTCAGCCTTCACCACCGCAGCGTTCCCGCTCTCTCCCGCAGACAAGCTGTACTGCTCCCGTTTGGTGTCCTGGTGATCCGTGGTGAGCGACAGATTAACAGGCACTGATTTCAGGACCTGGACATGATTATCCACTGTCTCCGGCTCCATCTGACTGCTGCTTCCCACTGTAGTGTTTCTGAGGCAGCATGAAAGCATAAGAGATGAAAAGCTGAAATAAGTCATTTTATTCAACTCCATATTCACCATTGCTTTAATCATTTCTCTGACCTCTTTTCTGGTTCCTCTGACATTTCAACCACTTTAATGGGCAAAACTCTCTTATCTTTGGGCACCTGTAGAAGATAATACATCAATATACAGCAAAGTATAAGTATAGTGTAAAAGTAAGTATAAGTGTAAAAGTAACCAAGTGACATGTTGACATCTCTAAATGCTGCTATATTCATTTTACCCAAAATACCAAAAATAATAATTTCACTGGGACATAAATGCACTGAAATCTGCAACCATTATCAAAAACTTGCATCTTAATCAAAAATAAATCATTATAAGGATGGACTGGATGGACTTTTCTGTCTGAACCTCACAAAAAAGCGGTCATATGAATTGAAATATAGTGCAAAAGTTGCAAAAAATTAATCATGGCATAGTTTATAATGAATAAGTATATACGTTTTTGCATTCATTTGATTTTATTTCATTTAAATTCAAATGTAAAAATTAGCAACTGTGGAACAAGCTAAATTCAATTAGTTAAAATGAATAAGACTGGTTTACATGTAATAAATTGGATTATTGCTGAAAAATACACAAACGTGGTTATTATCAGTACTGTTACTTAATTCTCTTTCTTATGCAACTCAGTTATGCGTTACTAACATTTTGTAGTTTATATGTTTATGTTAAAACTGTAATCCAAATGGATGTAAATTTTGTAGATGCAGTTAAAATGCATAAATCCTTTTTGACTATATAGTGCTTTAATGGTTATTTTGGGAGCTTGATACTGTTACTATCCACTTTCATTGCATTGAAAAGAGCAGCTTGAACATTCTGCTGAACTTCTCTTTTTGTGTTCCACCAAAGAAAGAAAAGTTTCAAACACCATTAAGGTGAATAAATGATGATGAACACATGATTAATGTGAAGACGGTGAGAGACTCAGCTGATGTCCCTGACCTTGTAGTACTCATAGAGGAGCCCCAGGGCGGCAGCACTGTCTTCGTCTCCATTGATGCTCATCATGGCTTTGGTGGCCGCAGTAAGAGGATTCTCCAGGTAAGACCTCCAGGCCTCGTCCTCACTGGTGTAGGCCCGGCGCGGGTTGAAGGATGGCTCATTGGGCACCACTACAACCAGCCTCTTACTGGGACACACACACAGACACACAACAGTATATCAGCACACAAGCAAACAGAAACACAGACACAAATGATCCCGCTGATAAAGCTTCATGTAAAAGCTCTATTTTGCATACTGATGAAAACAAACCTGCACACTGCACCTTTTGTGAGTGTGATGTATAGTGCATTGATGCCAGGCATATCTAACCAACCAAACACTGACAGAAGTCCTTCTGCATTTTACTGCCTGACAGACAACTTCAGCTACAATGCAGTGACACATGAGATGAGGAAGTGCCACTGCTGTCTCTAGTCTCCTTATTTGATATCATACGATATTAAATCTATATCTGGCTGCTTTCATTCTTCAGAATCATGGACAAGATATTCAGCAACATACTGTGGTCTCAAAATGTTTTTTGGCCACACCTAAAAAGAAATATACAATAACACTGGGGCCGCAATAAAAATGTAATAACACAAGAATTATAAAAAATCATGTCACTAAACATTGGACCTTTTTAATTAAATGGTTATTCTCTATGCTTTTTTAATTCATCTTAAATGTTCATGATTCATCTGAACAGTTCTGAGGCTGAATTATTTTTGTTTATTTATTTTTCATATAAGAGGTGTCTTGTCCATTGTCTATTTGTTAACTGGGATTTATGGGCATTTGTTTGGTAACAAATCATGTTTTATTAATTCTAATTTAATTTTTTATTTATTGAGTTAAAAACTGACCATGCCTCCTCAGAATTGGTGCAGAGGGTCTACAGTGAAATCTATAATTCAGCAGATTCATAATCTATTGTTTTTATTACATTTTTTAATTAAAAACATTTACTGTATAGAAAACATAGAATTCAAATGAAATTCAGATGTATCCCTTTGACTTTGATTCTGTTATTTTAATTTGTCTGTTAATGTTCAGTTATAAAGTAAGTTGTCAAAAAATGTTTACCCCAGTAATGGGTGAGAAATTCACGATTTTAAATGTTGTGCTATAAATATTTTCACAGAATCTAAAAGTAAATCTGAGTTGGGTTCACTTTAGTTTACTGAACATGTTCTAAATGTAATTGTCGTAGTAGTGACGTCTTCACAACACAATAGTAATTCATTGGCAAACACACGAGATGTACACACAAGCTGTGAACACACAGCATGTACTCCTGTAGGCTCTTTCACTGGAAAAGAATGGGTAGAATATGGTAAAGTGGGACATTTGAGCTTATTCATCTTTAGCGTTATGTATACATTTATAAAAAATCAGGATATGGGATGACATTAAATAGTGTCCCTAGAAATCATTTTTGTTATTTGTAATGCAGTGTAAAACAAGGTACATGTTCTGAGGCAAATCATGTTGAGGTTACAAAGGAGCAAAATAGTTTGTGATGCATTCTGGTTATAAGGTAATTACACTTTTTGTATTTAATATTTCTGTATAGTGTAGGTGATTAAGTATTTACTATAGTTTAGTGTGAGGAGCTAAATCATCTTAAACATGCATTCACCCTATAACTGTCCCACGTCCCCTCTGTTACATCCTACATTACAATTACATCCTAATCTAATCATGACAAACTACACTCTTAAAAATAAAGGTGCTTCAAAAGGTTCTTCAAGCGATGCCATAGAAGAACCATTTCTGGTTCCACAAAGAACCATTCAGTCAAAGGTTCTTTAAAGAACCGCCTCTTTCTTATCTTTTTATAATCTGAAGAGCCTTCTTTCGCCACAAAGAACCTTTTGTGAAACAGAAAGGTTCTTCAGATGTTAAAGGTTCTTTATGGAACCATTTAGACAAAAAGGTTCTTCTATGGCATCGTGAAGCACCTTTATTTTTAAGAGTGTATATATATCGTTGGAAAGGTCTAAGACTCCTAAATAGATATATTACCAATGTTTTTGTTAAAAATCATGTAGGAAAAGTAATAGATTAATTTATGACGAGAGTGCACCTCAAACATCTACATCATAACAGGAGTTCTGACCTTTGTCACAAAAAAGTCTTCTTCCTTGCCTTTTTCTCTATCACACTTTAGAAATCATCAGAAATTATAGATCAATCGAAAACGTAAAATCTCAAAATGCATCCGTTGAAACCCATTTTAAAATCAAACATTGCATGAAAATGGTGCATCAATATCATGTTACAAAATGTTTTGGTTCATGAATTATACACATTTAAGTTTGGATCCTGCACTTTCACGTCTATGTTCACAAATGTGAGTGACAGTTAAGGGGTTAATTGGAATAGCACATGAATTAAGCTCCACGTAATTCTCTGACACATAGAAATTAGATGTCTGAGAGGTGCAAGACCCATATTATGACCAGGCAACAACCCTTAAGAGACAGCAATTCAGTCCATTTACTTTGCCTACACTGTAAAAATTAAGTGTAATTTTAACTGTAAAACTTTGTGAAAACGCTACGGAAAAAACTGTTAATAGGTTAACAGTAAGTTCCCGTACTATATACAGCGAAAAACTGTAAAATATCTAACCAGACATTTCATGTAATTTTACAGTAAAATGCTGTTAATACAGTTTTTAGAAGTAAAAATAACAAATCAATGTATAATTTACAGTCAAAAACTGTAAACTGATATTCCCAGAATTCCCTGCATGAGTTCCCTCCACATTTGAAAGTCTTTTGTTTAAATAATCATGTTTTTTAAAAAGTTTTTGTTATCAGTTATGTATATTTGTGCTTTGTTACATCTTCTGTTGTTTAATGAAAGTTGAATGCATTATTTTTGCCAGAAGTGTGTGTTTATTTATAGCTGTTGTCACTGCTGCAAACTCCCATACAAATGATTATTAGAAAAATATAATTTCCCTTCCCTTTCCAGTGTAGGCCCCTGGGCTTCAGCCCCTTGAAGCCCGTGCATTATGTGCCCCATTATTTATTTATTTAAATACAAGCTGTGGTGATGCATTGAATTGTGCACTGATTTGAGACCAGACCACTTTGCAGGCTGCTGGCTTCAATTATGGTGGTGCATTGTGGGGGAGGACACTTTCTTTAGCCCTACCGGCCTTCAAGCGCAACTGTCCCCTTCTTCCAGACATCTGGATCTATGAAGAATGTTATGCATCATTACTTCTATATCAAAATGAAGCATTTCTAAGCGTCATTTACAATAGTGAGGCTAGGGATATTGAAGCACATGAGTTTTGCCATTGAGACACTTTCATAACATACATAGAGAACCTCTAATTACTGTTTTTATTAGCAATGAGAAGAACAGCTGCAGGCCTTTGGGCTTCAAAAAGGAGGAAGTAGGGAGGGAGGGAAAAATATACTTTATCATGATTCTGCCTTTTGTGCTTATATTTCTAAGAGAGAATATTTATCACACCAAAAGCTCTAGATATTATACAATTATACATAATATGACATGCTGTTATATTACAAAATTGTATATATAAGAATTAAATGTTAATTAATAATATTATTAAATATAGCTAAAATATCAAATTAAACATACACTGTAAAAAATAAGTGTAATTTTAACTGTAACATTTTGTAAAAACGCTACGGGGAAAAATTGTTAATAGGTTAACAGTAAGTTCCTGTACTATATACAGGGAAAAACTGTAAAATATCTAACCAGACATTTCATGTAATTTTACAGTAAAATGCTGTTAATACAGTTTTTAGAAGTAAAAATAACAAATCAATGTATAATTTACAGTCAAAAACTGTAAACTGATATTCCCAGAATTCCCTGCATGAGTTCCCTCCACATTTGAAAGTCTTTTGTTTAAATAATCATGTTTTTTAAAAAGTTTTTGTTATCAGTTATGTATATTTGTGCTTTGTTACATCTTCTGTTGTTTAATGAAAGTTGAATGCATTATTTAAGTATCATGTGTGTTAGCATGATGGTGTTTAGTGTTTGCATGAATGAGTCTGTGCACCTTCTATATATTAGTATACACTTCTGCTTGTGGCGAAGCTGCTTGTGATGAGCTTTGATTCTTCATGTGGCTTTCTCTTTTACCACCTGCATTATTATGATGGTTGTCAGTATGTTACAGGTACAAAACAGATTTTAATAGCAGAGTGCATTGTTGCATTTACTGGTTTACATTCAAATGTTCTTGTTTGTAAATTACAGTTTTATACTGTAAAATGTACAGTTTCTGGCCGTATATGCGTTTGCAGTTTTTCTGTAGTTTTTACAAAATTATTCTGGCCACCACAGCTGCCAAAATGTTTTTGTAAAAACTACAGAATTTTTTTTACAGTGTATTTTATAAACAAAAATGTGTTTTAATCACCACAAACATAAATAACCTGGTTGTTACGATGAAGGACACAATCGAGCTGAACACTGCATAGATTAAAGCAATCGACCAAAAACAATCTGCGTGTATTAAAACTAAAACCAAACAAAAACGTAGCATTGTGACACTTCTACGTTAGGATGATACTCAACGGTCTACATATAAAAAACAATAACGAAATAATACAGCACAAAACTAAATAAACTCTTTATTTTGAGTAAAAACATGCCTGTAGCAAATCAACCTTTCCTCTGATGTGTAAATGAATAGGAATGAATTTCAGGTAGCTTATATTCAAGGTGTTTCCTCCGTGAAAAATGGCGTTTTGACCGCAAAACAACTTTCCTCATGCGGTGGTATTTATGAATAAAAACCACAATAAGCCAGACAAACCCTGTATAACATTATACACCGTTAACGTAATTGATGCAACCATAAAATAAGCTTCTGAGCGTATGAGTAAAATATGAAACTTTACTGAAAGTAAACATGCAGAATGGCACTCGGTGGCGTTCCGATACTTGTGTTGAGGTAATGGGAGATTGTGTCGCAGTCCTGCTCTTACCTGTCTGCCTCCTGTGACATAGCTATCTCTCTTCCTCCGCGGCTCTTCCTCGTGAAACTGGACTTTCGAGTCGGTGCAGGTAGCAGGTAACAGGTAACAGAAGACAGCGCGCCAGAACCCGGGCTACAGGTAAATCGACTTTTCCCCCTCTGCTTATTTCTCAAGGGCTGAAGGAGCAGGTAGGACACACCTGAGCACCCAGTGCCGTCCTTCCCGAAGACTTCAACCTGTGATTTATAAATAAAAAAATCTATATGTTTTTGTTTTTAACTCTTTATAACATGTTAAATCTACTTTTGTTGTTGTTATTGTTTGCGTATAGACCTATAGGTAAACTTTGACGGCTTTTTTTTTTCTGTGTAAAGTATTTGGGTTCAAGTAGGGGCGGGTCTGCGCTCTGATTGGTCGGGGGGGTTGAAAATGTCGCTCGCTGATTGGCTGGCGCCTCAGAAGACAGGTTAGAAGACCCACCTCACCTGTAGCCATAGATTTGTATTAGAAATGAAGGGCAGAATGGAGAAAGCCTTTGAGGGGTCTCTGGAAACGAGTTATTTGTAATTTACCCATTTTTTTCTCGTGAAGACTAAAACCTTGTTTGGTACAAGACTGTAACCAAATATTTAGAACTGAGAGACACTCTTAAAAATAAAGGATGCCATAGAAGAACCTTTTTGTCTAAATGGTTCCATAAAGAACCTTTAACATCTGAAGAACCTTTCTGTTTCACAAAAGGCTCTTTGTGGCGAAAGAAGGTTCTCCAGATTATAAAAGGGTAAGAACGAGACGGTTCTTTAAAGAACCTTTGGCTGAATGGTTCTTTGTGGAACCAGAAATGGTTCTTGTATGGCATCGCTTTGATGAACCTATTAAGCGCCTTTATTTTTAAGAGTGCATTGTGAAATATTGATTGAATATTGGATGTGTCTCAGTGTCAGTTGTGGCTCTTCTCTCAACCACAAAAGGCTGGATTATTATTATTCAGGTGCAATGATAATGGACTCTCCCGGAGAAGCTGGAAATCAAAAATGCTTTCAATTCACAATAAAATGAATTTTACTTTGACTTACGTGTTGATATTATAAAGAGTGGTGCACAGGTTTACAGTTGGGTAATACCACAATCAATAACACACATCCTATTTTGATTCTTCAGAAATTCAAATCATCAAGACCTGACATGCACAGAAGTCAAATAGTAGTCAGTCGGTATTAGTTCCTTAAAAAGTTCGTTGCAAGTTTGTGCGAGAAAACTTCATCTGAGTGGCTTTTCCCACACTTTCAGGCCCTGGAAAATGGACACTTTTGTTCCAAAGTGTCAGGTGTGAACATGTAGATACACAGTGAAATCACTCGATGACAAAACATGGGAAATAAGAAACTACTCATACAACCAGAAAACACAACATTGATACCAAAGATGAGGTATTTCCCAAATATTTTTAGTACTGGTCACTATTGCTCATACTTTTATTATACTACTATTATATTTTCTGACTCAAAACTTTATTGCAAAAATGTAGTATCATCCCACGTTTATGATATGGTCATAAATGGTCATAAAGATTTTTGAGGAAAGGAGTGATATTACTTTTACTCAAGAAACATTTCTTATTATTATCAATGTAAAAAAGCTGACTGCTGCTCAAAAACATTTTTAATTATTTCTAATGTTGAAAAGAGTTGTGCTGCTTCATTATTTTTGTATATTTTTCATAGTTTTGATTCGTGTAACATCAAAAATGTCTTTACTGTCACTTTTAAACCATTTAATGCATCCTTACCTTTGTTTCTCTTTCTTTTCAAACTCACCCCAAACTTTTGAACGGTAATGTATCACGGTTTCTACACAGCACAACTGTTTTCAACATTGATAATAATCAGAAATGTTCCTTGAGCAGCAAATCAGCATATTAGAGTGATTTCTGAAGGATCGTGTGACACTGAAGACTGGAGTAAGGATGCTGAAAATTCAGCTTTGCATCACAGGAATGCATTATATTTTAAAATATATTCACATAGAAAACAGTTCATTTAAATTGCGATAATATTTCACAATAATACTGTTTTTACTGCATTTTTTGAAAAACATTCAAAAATCTTAATTATTCCAAACGTTTGGCCACCAATGTACCTTTTCTTTATTGAAATGCACACTATAGCCTGCTCAATGTTTCTGAGACTATACAGAGAGATCATGATAGTGGGGGCACTAGGGAGAGCATAATAACTTGTTTACCTAGGGTTATTGTCACCTTAATGAACCTTTTGTGAGAGAATGTAATGTTTGCCATTACTCCTTCTAAACAAACCAATTTGCGGCAGCTCTGGTAAACCTCAGTTCACTGGAGTGTAAACACTGGGCATCCATTGTGAGGGAGCTTGAAGACTGACACCTTGGGCAAGCAAACACAGGCCTTTGTTTTGAGCATAGCTCAGCCATTCAAGAGAAGCAATAAAAAGCCTGGGTCAGAGACAATGGCTCCCTGCTTGAAGGAGAGGGGGTCAGATAGGGAAGGGTACTGGAGCGGTGGGGTCCGAATGAGTCTGATAACATCTCTCTGAAGACCCCTGGCCCGACCTCATGCTCTCTGGATGCTCATGAAGGACTACTGAGACTCCTGACTGTACATTAGGACTATGAAGCAAAGTTTGGCTTCTTTGTCATTTAAATGCAAGACTCTCTCAAAGAGATGTGATAATGGTATTTCTGAGCTGTTATTAGACTGAACTGTATGAAAGTAAACAGGAGGCATATTTACAGTATATAAGTGATATTTTAGTAGTATTTCTATACCCTTATTTCACTAATATTTTGAATTTGAATTATTTGAATATTTTTATAATTTTATAGGTTTTTATAGTTTCATTTTAGTTGAAGCTGTCATTTTTTATGTATTATTTGTTATATATATATATATATATAAGGACAATTATTTTACTTATTTCACTTATTTTATTTCAGTTTTCATTTGATTTATTTTATGGTGACCGTACATAATCTTTTTACTGGACATGTCCATGCTAGGATTTTCTCATTTTTTCTAAATGTTCTAAATGTCCGGGTTTTGACTTTGTTTTGCTTTTGTTTTCATACTTGCTGAAGGTAATAATTGAAAAGCAGTTTGACCAATAGCATGCAGGCATTGTGCAAAATCGACCAATCATTGTTTGAGAGTAGGTGGGCTCTAGAGAGAACGTTAGAGCAATGCAAAAACACTTACATATAATGTATGAGGACTGTATAGAGAACGTCAATAGGAAAGCAAAGACAAAACCCGGACATTTTAGGTAATTTAGAAATCCTGGCCAGGACATGTCCGGGAAAACGAGGATGTATAGATGTAAAACATTAATTAAAGCTAAATATAAAAAAAATGTCAAAAGCACGTGACAAAATTACTAAAACTTAAACTAAAATTACAGGACATGGACAAATGTCCAGGATATGTCCAGGAAAATTAGGACATATGGTCACCTTAAAATTACTAAAACGGAAACTGAAAAAAAAAATTAAAGCTAAATAAATATAAAAAAAGAATAAAAATGACAAAAGCACGTGACAAAATGACTCAAACTTAAACTAAAATTACAGGACATGGACAAATGTCCAGGAAAGTTAGGACAAATGGTCACCTTAAAATTATTGAAACACAAACTAAAATAAAAAATGTATTAAAGCTAAATAAATACTAATAAAAATGACAAAAGCACATGACAAAATGACTCAAACTTAAACTAAAATTACAGGTCATGGACGGACAAATGTCCAGGAGATGTCTGGTTAAAAGAGGACTTTTAAAAAACTAATAAAAATAACAAAAGCACACAACGAAATTACTAAACCTTAAATAAAAATGACAGGATATGGACAAATGGTATTTTAGTAACTTAAACTTTCACTTTCTAATTTTCACTTATATTTAATTTCATTTCAATGACCAAAAATGATTTAGTATTTTTAGACCGAATAGCTTTAGTTTTTCAGGTAACAGTAACTACACTGCTATATAGCCTAAACTTTACATTTATAAAGAAAATTTGATCCAATCAAAAGTAGCCAGGGCATTGCTATGTTAAAGGCTAATTGCTAAATTGTGCTTTTTAGCATTATTTGAGGTATCATTCATGTCCGTAGCGCAAAGGTACGAGATGAGTCATGTGCCAAAGTTTAATAGGTTTAGCGGTTCAGATCACTAACCTTAAGTATGAGCAATAATAACAGTGATCCTTGGCTTGGCAAACACCACTAATAAAATGGCTGCAGTTGGCAACATTAGCATGGACTAAATAGCTAAAATGTCAGATCAAGCATCACAGTAGATCCACTTAGACCATGTTTTTGATCTTGATATGAGTGTTTAGCATGTCTTCATGATTACAGCCCATCTTTTCTAATCTCAATTTGAGAGCACCTGGTGTTTTCACTACTGCGTGCAAATGAAGTTGCTAAATAAATACAGGTGGGGTCTCAAAATGATATTCTCCGAGCTTTGCCCGAAGGTTTAAAAACCGCAACATTGCGAACAAGGCTGTCTCACCATGCCTGGACTGCCCACAGTAAAAGGACAGATGTACAGAGAGCCATAACGCAACAATAGGACTGGATTATAGGCTGTATGTACACACAAGCAAAACCTATAGCAGCCAGGGCTCCTTTAAGACTACTTACGCAAACTTTTGTAACCCATAACAAAAGTCAAGGCCCTCTATTGAAACCTCTGCTAGTTTAAATCAGGGTACTATTTAGCTTGTACTTAATAAATCTAAATGTCCCCAGCCAACCCTTGACTTCAAATGTTAAAAGTATATTTTTAAACTGAAATGAAATAAAAGGCCACGTAAGTGTACTTAAAGAGAGACTGTTTGTTAACACACGTAAGTCACCTTTTAATAAGTGCACTTAGTGATAATGTCAAATTAAAAGTTTTACTTTGAAATACATTTTAAATCAGTTTTAATAATCTTTTGTTGTGCTTTAAAGTACACTTATTTTGATATGTTGACTAGCATACTAAAGCACATGTAAAGTACTTGATTATAATTTTAGCTGTAGTGTGTTTAGAGTTAATGTTAATGTTAATGTTTAGTGTATTAGATTTCAAGTTAATTTTTATATATAATAAAGTACTAAATTGCAACTTTATCATTACAGACATATATAAATCCATGACATACAAGTTTTTTTTAAATGCTATTAAAGTATATTTTAGTTTCGCATAAATGCTTGTCAGTACATTCAGCAGTATTTTAACCATGTTTGAATGACATCAAAAGTAATTCTGAAATTAAAAAAAATAAAATAATAACTTAAGATATACTTAAGTCCTAAGTGCGTCAAAAACAATATTTAATTTAATTTAATTTAATTTAATTTAATTTAATTTAATTTAATTTAATTTAATATCATATCATTTAATTTAATTTAATTTAATTTAATTTAATTTAATTTAATTTAATTTAATTTAATTTAATTTAATTTAATTTAATTTAATTTAATTTAATTTAATTTAATTTAATTTAATTTAATTTAATTTAATTTAATTTAATTTAATTTAATTTAATTTAATTTAATTTAATTTAATTTAATTTAATTTAATTTAATTTAATTTAATTTAATTTAATTTAATTTAATTTAATTTAATATCATATCATATCATATCATATCATATCATATCATATCATATTTGAAAATAAAAGATAAGATTAATTGGTTCCAATCCAGGGTCACAACTTCATTAATCATTAGTTAAAGCAACTTAATTTCTTAGAGTAAGCAACTTACACATTTGAGTTTATGCTGTGTGTGTGTGTGTGTGTGTGTGTGTGTGTATGTATGTGTGCTGTGTGTGTGTATATATATGTATGTATATATATATATATATATATATATATATATATATTAGTGCTGTCAAATTATTAATCGTGATTAACCGCATCCAAAATAAAAGTTTTTGTTTGCATAATATATATGTGTGTACTGTGTATATATATAAATACAAACACATGCATGTATATATATAAGAAAAATATGTTATGTTTATATATTTAATATATTTATATATGATATAATTAATATGAATATAAATATATACATATAAATATTATATATATACATGTAAATATTTTCAAAATATATGCTGTATGTGTGGGTCTTTACATATACATAAATATACACAGTACACACATATATATATTATGTAAACAAAAACTTTTATTTTTGGATGCGATTAATCATTTGACAACACAAATATCTCTATATACTGTTTATATATATATATATATGTGTGTGTGTGGGTGGGGGGGGGTGCGTGTATAATGATAAATTTAATTTAAACTATAATACTCTTTTACTGGATTGTTAATAACATGCAGTTAAGTATCCAAAAACATTGCATTCAATTAAGTATATTGAGTGTATTATTTTCTTAATATGTACTCTTTTAAAAAGTATCTTAAAGTGTAGGCCTATATCTTTTTGCTTTGACAGCTGAAGTTGTAACCTGACAGTGAGGCAGGCTCAGGCACGAAGTGTGCAGGGTGTTACGATTTTTTCTGTCCATCGCATTCCTCTGAAAGCACATGCAGGGCCGCTATGAGAAAGACAGGGAGGTATGCCGCATACCAGGGATTTCTGAGATGGGAATAGGATGCCTGTTAGGACCTGCCCGACTGCTGCCGTGTACCCATTTGGCAGGTACGTCCCAGCATGCAGTGGGACTGTGGGACTGTAGGGGCAGGAATGCTGTAGGTGGAGGCCCCGGACAGCTCCTGCACAGGTGTGCAATCAGCACTCCGCCGGCTTTTTAGGGGGTGGGGGAGGGGACGTGCACATTCCAGTGGCCCTTAAAGGGACAGCAGCGTTTTCTCTTCACATGCCAGGATGCCTTGACTCCAAACCTGTCCTGTGGGAAGCTGCTGAACAGGTTGGGTGAAGGGGATGATTCTCTTTTTGCATCAGCACCATAAACCTGTCTCTGCGGCTCTGCAGTCAACAATGATGAATCTGTATTACACAGCACTGTTCGCAGGCATTTGCATTGGCGGCAGCATGTCACGCTTCGGTTGTACTTCATAGGAAGCTCTCAGGACAATGAAATGAGTCTGTAACGTTTTTTTTTTTTTGCTTTGACAGACATCATGAGCAAAGTGCACTTGTGCAAACTTTTAAAAAATAGTATATTATGGATATAACATACTTAATGTAATTTTTTTAGACACTTAATTGCTTGTTAATTGCAATCAAATTAAATGTAGGCCTATTATAGTTTAAATTTATATTAAATGCAATTAGCTGAATTTCAGTGTTTTTGGACCCCCTTAAGCAGGACTTAATCTTCATGCAATTTCAGAATTACTTCTGTTTTTGAAATATATACTGGATGTACTGACAAGAATTTATGATCAACTAAAATATACTTTAATTTAATTTCTATTGAAATTTGTATTTAAATATATTTGCTTTTTCACATTTTTAAAGATGAAGTTGCGGTTTAGTAATTTAAATACAAGATATTAACTTTAAACATTGAAAAGCGCACTACAGTTCAAATCATCATCATGTACTTTACATGTGCTTTAGTATGTTAGTCAAAATAAGTGCACTTCTTTAAAGCACAACAAAAGATTATTAAAACAAAGTACTTTAAAGTAGGATTTATAATTTGACATTATTACAAAGTACTCTTTTTAAAAGAGTACTTAAGTGTGTAAAGAAACAGTCATGAAAGTATCTCTCTTTTAGTCAAGTAAGTGGCCTTTTATTTCATTAATATTAAATAATCTGCAAGTATACTATATACTTCTAAGATTTGAAGTACACTACAAGTGTGTTTTCAATGCAATTAAGTATTGTATTTTTTTGTCTCAAGGGTCACTGGCGCATTTGTCGGTACTTCTGCCATTGTGCTGAACGTGGAACCTGTCCGTTGACACACATTGTTTTCAGTATGGTTGGATGTCAGTGGAAAACAGAGGAAGTGACTAACAGGATGGATCAAAACAACTTCCTCTTGTGTCAAGCTCGGGTTCCTCCCCCACATCTGAGAATGTTTTGATGTACTGAGCGACGTTCATATTGAGAGATGCAATTAGTGCGCATTAAAACACATTGACACACGAAGAATTTCACCACAGCTTTGTCAAGACTTGTTCAAAGTACTTAAGAGCGGGGAAGATAATATAGCTACTTATTACAACTCATGATACACCCACATTCAAGTGAAAAGCATTTCTGTCATCATTTAGTCACCCCCATGTCGTTCCAAACTGTCTGCTGAGGAAAAAAGATGATATTTTGAAGAATGTTGGTAACCAAATAGTTTTGGTTACCATTGACTTCTGTTTTAATTTTTTGTCCATATATGTCAAGATGTGTCTTAATGGATCAAACTTGCGATTTTTGCCTGGTTGCTGATCAAATCTCATGGACTCCCATTTTTGGTTCACAAAACAAACAATTCTTGAATAAGTAATTTTTTCTAGTGTGAACAAGCCTGCGGTGGCCCTTTTACGGGCCTTTAGCCTAAGGGCCCCCAGCGGGCTGCCAGCGCAGGGCCTCTGAGTCTTTGCTCATTGGCAAAACGTTGGCCCTTTAGCGCTGGCCCTGCACGGGCAGCCCTCACTTAGCCCCCAGGAAGCCCTCACTAGGCCCACACTATTAATCTACAACAATAAATCGGTTTCACTATAAATACTTTTCAGCTACTATAACTTAGGTCTTTGGGAAAAACGGTTATTATACATCTGCAATGGATGCAGTCACCACATAACCAATGTCTGTATTGTGAAAAATGTACAGTAGTCAAAGAAGGGATGTCAAATCAATGGATTTATTAAATACAAAATAGAAAACATTCAATTCAGGTTAATACAGCAAATTTAACACACTGAAAGGGACTACACATGATCTATACAAATATAAAAATAATACAAATTAACATAAAAATAAAAAATACCAAATGATTACATTGACCTCTGCTGAAAATATGTTTTGATGTGCTAAAGTATTCACTGGCGAAGCTCACTCTTCCCTTGAGGTCTCTCAATTAGTCAGCAGACGGTGGTAGCGCTTCTTTCGTCCACCCGCTCGGTCTCTTGAATTCACAAGCACACCTTTATCTCACTCTCAACTTCAGAAACAGGAGGACTTGGCTGAAAGAGGCATTTTCAAGCAGCCTCTGAAAGGCAAATAGGCCGATATCAGGGATCCTCAAATCTGGCTCATGAGACCCATTTTCTTGTAGAGTTTAGCTCCAGCTTTGATCAAACTCACCCACCTATGATTTTCTAACGATCCCGAAGACACTGCTCAGGTGTGTTTGATTAAGTTTAGAGCTAAACTCTGCAGGAAAGTGGATCTTGCGAGCCAGATTTGTGGATCCCTGGCCTATATGAAACAACAGGTTCTGAAAAGGTGTCTTTTGGTCTGAGCCATTCCAGTTCAATTGAGTGACTAAAGAATGGCCAGTGAATGTTAGTATAGTATATTATGGATATAACATACTTAATGTAATTTTTTTAGACACTTAATTGCTTGTTAATTGCAATCAAAATAAATGTTGGCCTATTATAGTTTAAATTTATATTAAATGCAATTAGCTGAATTTCAGTGTTTTTGGACCCCCTTAAGCAGGACTTAATCTTCATGCAATTTCAGAATTACTTCTGTTTTTGAAATATATACTGGATGTACTGACAAGAATTTATGATCAACTAAAATATACTTTAATTTAATTTCTATTGAAATTTGTATTTAAATATATTTGCTTTTGCACATTTTTAAAGATGAAGTTGCGGTTTAGTAATTTAAATACAAGATATTAACTTTAAACATTGAAAAGCGCACTACAGTTCAAATCATCATCATGTACTTTACATGTGCTTTAGTATGTTAGTCAAAATAAGTGCACTTCTTTAAAGCACAACAAAAGATTATTAAAACAAAGTACTTTAAAGTAGGATTTATAATTTGACATTATTACAAAGTACTCTTTTTAAAAGAGTACTTAAGTGTGTAAAGAAACAGTCATGAAAGTATCTCTCTTTTAGTCAAGTAAGTGGCCTTTTATTTCATTAATATTAAATAATCTGCAAGTATACTATATACTTCTAAGATTTGAAGTACACTACAAGTGTGTTTTCAATGCAATTAAGTATTGTATTTTTTTGTCTCAAGGGTCACTGGCGCATTTGTCGGTACTTCTGCCATTGTGCTGAACGTGGAACCTGTCCGTTGACAGACATTGTTTTCAGTATGGTTGGATGTCAGGGGAAAACAGAGGAAGTGACTAACAGGATGGATCAAAACAACTTCCTCTTGTGTCAAGCTCGGGTTCCTCCCCCACATCTGAGAATGTTTTGATGTACTGAGCGACGTTCATATTGAGAGATGCAATTAGTGCACATTAAAACACATTGACACACGAAGAATTTCACCACAGCTTTGTCAAGACTTGTTCAAAGTACTTAAGAGCGGGGAAGATAATATAGCTACTTATTACAACTCATGATACACCCACATTCAAGTGAAAAGCATTTCTGTCATCATTTAGTCACCCCCATGTCGTTCCAAACTGTCTGCTGAGGAAAAAAGATGATATTTTGAAGAATGTTGGTAACCAAATAGTTTTGGTTACCATTGACTTCTGTTTTAATTTTTTGTCCATATATGTCAAGATGTGTCTTAATGGATCAAACTTGCGATTTTTGCCTGGTTGCTGATCAAATCTCATGGACTCCCATTTTTGGTTCACAAAACAAACAATTCTTGAATAAGTAATTTTTTCTAGTGTGAACAAGCCTGCGGTGGCCCTTTTACGGGCCTTTAGCCTAAGGGCCCCCAGCGGGCTGCCAGCGCAGGGCCTCTGAGTCTTTGCTCATTGGCAAAACGTTGGCCCTTTAGCGCTGGCCCTGCACGGGCAGCCCTCACTTAGCCCCCAGGAAGCCCTCACTAGGCCCACACTATTAATCTACAACAATAAATCGGTTTCACTATAAATACTTTTCAGCTACTATAACTTAGGTCTTTGGGAAAAACGGTTATTATACATCTGCAATGGATGCAGTCACCACATAACCAATGTCTGTATTGTGAAAAATGTACAGTAGTCAAAGAAGGGATGTCAAATCAATGGATTTATTAAATACAAAATAGAAAACATTCAATTCAGGTTAATACAGCAAATTTAACACACTGAAAGGGACTACACATGATCTATACAAATATAAAAATAATACAAATTAACATAAAAATAAAAAATACCAAATGATTACATTGACCTCTGCTGAAAATATGTTTTGATGTGCTAAAGTATTCACTGGCGAAGCTCACTCTTCCCTTGAGGTCTCTCAATTAGTCAGCAGACGGTGGTAGCGCTTCTTTCGTCCACCCGCTCGGTCTCTTGAATTCACAAGCACACCTTTATCTCACTCTCAACTTCAGAAACAGGAGGACTTGGCTGAAAGAGGCATTTTCAAGCAGCCTCTGAAAGGCAAATAGGCCGATATCAGGGATCCTCAAATCTGGCTCATGAGACCCATTTTCTTGTAGAGTTTAGCTCCAGCTTTGATCAAACTCACCCACCTATGATTTTCTAACGATCCTGAAGACACTGATTAGCATGCTCAGGTGTGTTTGATTAAGTTTAGAGCTAAACTCTGCAGGAAAGTGGATCTTGCGAGCCAGATTTGTGGATCCCTGGCCTATATGAAACAACAGGTTCTGAAAAGGTGTCTTTTGGTCTGAGCCATTCCAGTTCAATTGAGTGACTAAAGAATGGCCAGTGAATGTTAGTATTCTCCTAGTTGCATTACAGGGCTGCCTACACAAAACCTGAATGGGCCCAAAGGTACAAAAGTCACTCTGGGCCCGAACGGGCTGGCCAAAACTGGGCCATCATTGGATTAATGTGGGCAGTCCCATAGTGCATGGTTCCCAACACTGGTCCTGGAGGCACCCCAACACTGCACATTTTGCCTATCTCCTTTCTCTGACACACCAATTTCAGGTCTTGTGGTGCGTTCCAAACGGAATATCGCCCTTCGAAGGGCACTTCGGAGTGAAAACAATCATGACCGCCATATTGAAGGGTCGTTCCAAACCGTAGTGCTCAAAACTGGCCGCTTCAAAGGGCCCTTCGGAATGAAGGATTTTGAAGGGTACAACTGATGGACACTTTGGCCCCCCATGATCCTTTGCGCTGATTCTTTCCATGATGATGGCGCCTTCATGTGGGAACCTGATGATGACGCAGAAGGGCACTTCAAGAAACAGTTGTTTGGTCCCCTACACCCTTCAACCCTTCGAAGCTCTCACTCCGGAGGGTAAACCCTTTGAAGGGATTAGGGCAGGGTTCCTCAAATCTTGCCCTGGAGGTCCAATGCGCTGCAGAGTTTAGCTCCAACCCTGATCAAACTAATCTACCTGTGATTTTCTAATGATCCTGAAGACATTGATTAGCATGCTCAGGTGTGTTTGATTAGGGTTAGAGCTAAACTCTGCAGGAAAGTGGATCTCGTGGGCCATATTTGAGGATCCCTGGATTAGGGCATTGGTCTCAAACTCAATTCCTGCAGGGCCACAGCTCTGCACAGTTTTGCTCCAACCCTAATCAAACACACCTGATCCAGCAAATCAAGGTCTTCAGGATCACTAGAAGCTTCCATGCAGGTGTGATTTGGAGCTGGTTGGAGCTAAACTCTGCAGAGCTGTGGCCCTCCAGGAATTTGGGGCATAGGGATGAGCCCTTCCGAATGGAACGCAGGGTTGGAGTCTCTTTTGTGCAATAAAAAGATTCCATAGATATTAAAAGTTCCAAAGAAGAACCTTTATTTTTTACAAGTTTAGAGTATATTTCTTTTCCATAGACAAAAGAATAGATGTAAACCACACAGAACACCCTAGCAACAACCACACTAAAAAAAAAACACAGACATAGCAACAACTTTTTGCATAGCAATAACAAATTTTGTTCAGAAAACAATAATAATTTGGTAATGCTATGGTTGTTTTGTGAAGTGACTAATGCTGTTTATACCCCCAGAATGGCTTAATAAAGAAACACAAGTGTCTAAAATGGAAATTCTCTGGGATGTCTGTGGAAAATCCTTCTTTTTTTTACCAGGACAAAGGACAGACTGTAATAATTCTCGTGTTGCTATTGAGGGTCTGACACCTGGGATATTTCCTTTCAGAAACCCTCAGGCAGGACATCTCCACCCAAGCACTGTCGAAACTGCAGCCAACCTTCATGCAACGTTATGATGGATGCTGCTTGATACAAAACTGATAAACACTATATATGTATATGTGTTTAAGAAAACAGCTGGGCTGATTTATAGAATGATTTCCTCATTGTCTAAATACCAGAATCGTAACACCATTTACAGGATATGTTACTCACAGTTTCCCATAGAAAGAATAAAACATGACATGTACAAATGCTTACTAACATTTTGCAGTCATAGCCTTGAGCTATAGTCGAGTGAGAGTGTTTTGCATATTCAGACGTGCAGTAGCACGGAAGGCTAACGAATTTCCTTCTGAACATTTTCTTTCTTTGAGCGGGAACTGAAAAGGTTTCTGTTTATCCGTTGGTTGATTCACAAGTTATATTTGTTCTTACGTGTATTCGGCTGCTTTCAGTTTCATTCAATTCAATTAGACCCCATTCACTATACACTACATGGCAAAAACAAACAAACAGCACAGTTCAGAATTGATCTCTTTTTTTCACAGATTTAAGAAATTCCTATTCAATACTATTCCTTTGAATTCAATCTATGCATAAACATTCAGATTTAATTTGTGACTGTATTAGAAGAATATTATCTTGTCAGTCTGAAAAGAAATCTATTGAATGAATGCTTCCAAATTAAGCTAAATGTGCTTTTACTTTCCCTTGTGGCTAACTTGTCATTTAGTTGATAGTGAGGTGAGAGAGACAAAAGGGTTATTGAAGATTAATACTGCCACCTTCTGGTGGAGCCAAAAAATAGACTTCGTGTGTGAAAGGTATCGTCACAGAGGGGGAAGAATCTTACATGGAACTGAACCAGCTATTAAAACACAATAAAAGCAAGGGAATGCTTGTTTTTGTGCTTTAAAGGGGTCCTATTATGCTTTTTCACTTTTTCAACTTTAGTTAGTCTGTAATGTTGCTGTTTGAGCATAAAAAATATCTGCAAAGTTACAAAGCTCAAAGTCCACTTCAAAAGGAGATATTTTATTTAACAGAAATCACTTTTCAAAAACTACAACGAATGACTCGTTTGGACTACAACGCATATTTTCCGGGATTTGTGATATCACAAATATCGACTAATGGGACGAGACCTGGTTGAGCTGCACTAGAGAAGGCAACGAGTGTTATCACGGAGACAAGCTAGCTTTCCCAAGGCAGATGAACTTAGAGTGGTTACAATCATCCGGTTTAAATCACGCTCAAACTTATTTGATTTTGACACAATATTTACACTTAAGCTCGCAGGCAGCTATGGTAAGGGGCATGACATTTCCCGACCAGGCGCTGAGTGCTGCCAATCACAACACACACTGGCCCAGCTGACCAATCACACCACACACTGGGCCACCTGACAAATCACAGCCCACACCGGCC
>NW_015505625.1:501855-506986 GCF_001515645.1 Sinocyclocheilus grahami
GACCTATCACAGCACACACTGGCCCAGCTGACCAATCACAGCACACACTGGCCCAGCTAACCGATCACAGCACACACTGGCCCAGCTAACCGATCACAGCACACACTGGCCCAGCTAACCGATCACAGCACACACTGGCCCAGCTAACCGATCACAGCACACACTGGCCCAGCTAACCGATCACAGCACACACTGGCCCAGCTAACCGATCACAGCACACACTGGCCCAGCTAACCGATCACAGCACACACTGGCCCAGCTAACCGATCACAGCACACACTGGCCCAGCTAACCGATCACAGCACACACTGGCCCAGCTAACCGATCACAGCACACACTGGCCCAGCTAACCGATCACAGCACACACTGGCCCAGCTAACCGATCACAGCACACACTGGCCCAGCTAACCGATCACAGCACACACTGGCCCAGCTAACCGATCACAGCACACACTGGCCCAGCTAACCGATCACAGCACACACTGGCCCAGCTAACCGATCACAGCACACACTGGCCCAGCTAACCGATCACAGCACACACTGGCCCAGCTAACCGATCACAGCACACACTGGCCCAGCTAACCGATCACAGCACACACTGGCCCAGCTAACCGATCACAGCACACACTGGCCCAGCTAACCGATCACAGCACACACTGGCCCAGCTAACCGATCACAGCACACACTGGCCCAGCTAACCGATCACAGCACACACTGGCCCAGCTAACCGATCACAGCACACACTGGCCCAGCTAACCGATCACAGCACACACTGGCCCAGCTAACCGATCACAGCACACACTGGCCCAGCTAACCGATCACAGCACACACTGGCCCAGCTAACCGATCACAGCACACACTGGCCCAGCTAACCGATCACAGCACACACTGGCCCAGCTAACCGATCACAGCACACACTGGCCCAGCTAACCGATCACAGCACACACTGGCCCAGCTAACCGATCACAGCACACACTGGCCCAGCTAACCGATCACAGCACACACTGGCCCAGCTAACCGATCACAGCACACACTGGCCCAGCTAACCGATCACAGCACACACTGGCCCAGCTAACCGATCACAGCACACACTGGCCCAGCTAACCGATCACAGCACACACTGGCCCAGCTAACCGATCACAGCACACACTGGCCCAGCTAACCGATCACAGCACACACTGGCCCAGCTAACCGATCACAGCACACACTGGCCCAGCTAACCGATCACAGCACACACTGGCCCAGCTAACCGATCACAGCACACACTGGCCCAGCTAACCGATCACAGCACACACTGGCCCAGCTAACCGATCACAGCACACACTGGCCCAGCTAACCGATCACAGCACACACTGGCCCAGCTAACCGATCACAGCACACACTGGCCCAGCTAACCGATCACAGCACACACTGGCCCAGCTAACCGATCACAGCACACACTGGCCCAGCTAACCGATCACAGCACACACTGGCCCAGCTAACCGATCACAGCACACACTGGCCCAGCTAACCGATCACAGCACACACTGGCCCAGCTAACCGATCACAGCACACACTGGCCCAGCTAACCGATCACAGCACACACTGGCCCAGCTAACCGATCACAGCACACACTGGCCCAGCTAACCGATCACAGCACACACTGGCCCAGCTAACCGATCACAGCACACACTGGCCCAGCTAACCGATCACAGCACACACTGGCCCAGCTAACCGATCACAGCACACACTGGCCCAGCTAACCGATCACAGCACACACTGGCCCAGCTAACCGATCACAGCACACACTGGCCCAGCTAACCGATCACAGCACACACTGGCCCAGCTAACCGATCACAGCACACACTGGCCCAGCTAACCGATCACAGCACACACTGGCCCAGCTAACCGATCACAGCACACACTGGCCCAGCTAACCGATCACAGCACACACTGGCCCAGCTAACCGATCACAGCACACACTGGCCCAGCTAACCGATCACAGCACACACTGGCCCAGCTAACCGATCACAGCACACACTGGCCCAGCTAACCGATCACAGCACACACTGGCCCAGCTAACCGATCACAGCACACACTGGCCCAGCTAACCGATCACAGCACACACTGGCCCAGCTAACCGATCACAGCACACACTGGCCCAGCTAACCGATCACAGCACACACTGGCCCAGCTAACCGATCACAGCACACACTGGCCCAGCTAACCGATCACAGCACACACTGGCCCAGCTAACCGATCACAGCACACACTGGCCCAGCTAACCGATCACAGCACACACTGGCCCAGCTAACCGATCACAGCACACACTGGCCCAGCTAACCGATCACAGCACACACTGGCCCAGCTAACCGATCACAGCACACACTGGCCCAGCTAACCGATCACAGCACACACTGGCCCAGCTAACCGATCACAGCACACACTGGCCCAGCTAACCGATCACAGCACACACTGGCCCAGCTAACCGATCACAGCACACACTGGCCCAGCTAACCAATCACAGCACACACTGGCCCAGCTAACCAATCACATGCTCAGCATAACTCAATGCTATTGAGTTTTAAATTATGATATATATTTTGTTTGAGCCCATTCGGTAGTGAAATAAACAACATATTTATATATGATTTGACAGTTTATTTCAATAAATATCAAAAATCTAAAAGGTGTGCATTATAACCGAGAACTACATGAACACTTCACAGTTGGCTGTGTTACTGTAAGTCATTTTCCTCAAATGCTATTGAAGAAAAGTGTATACCAGTGTCGGATGTAACTTTAGAGACCGTCTCTAGATTTGCGAATATCGAGTGCCGGGAAATGACACCTCTGGCCATTCCGTTGGGTCGTTTGTAAAGTCACAGATACTGTACGGACAATACGGCTCAGTTTTTCTATGTATCTTGCTCTGTTGAACGGCAAAGGTGACTTTACTAGGCTATACTGTATTAACACCATGCATCTCCTGTCAGCAGGAAAGCCGTGCCCCCAGCTATCACAAGACCCGAGCAAGTCCACGGTTGACCCCCTCTCATTAGCATGTTGTGCAGAGGAAAAATAAATGTGGAACTACATTCAGAAATAAATGAGTGATCAAAGGAAAATAAATAGGATGAGTTTAGCATTTCCTTTAACATTTTCCATTTGCCCACCAATTTATTATTTATTTGCCTACGTTAATCACACGTTTAATTATTTCTATATGTATTTAAACAAGAATGTGTGTATTTATACACACATTTATTTATTTATTTGCATATTCATTTATTTATTTGTGTGTTTATTTATTTATTGTTTTTGCAGGTTTCGTCCTCCATAGGGCCATGCGTTTTGGATGATTATTATTAGTGCAATAATTATAAGCAGTGCAATAATAATTAATTCCAGTGTATGGCAGAAGAGATCACAAGCGATTGCTTTCATATAAATAGAATAAATACTGGAATAGGCAGCTTGAAATTGCAGTTATGGAATTAAATATGAGATTCTATAAATGTGAAAAATGATCGGGAAAAATGAGTTTAAATAATTTTATTTCTTCAATGTGTGTAATTAATTCAATGGCTTTCTCAGTGTTGTTATTGTGGTGTAATTTATTATCCAGGCCCTAGATGGCGGTGTAAACCTGTTGTTTTTCTCAGCGCTGCTCGGGCCATGCGTTTTGGATGATTATTATTAGTGCAATAATTATAAGCAGTGCAATAATAATTAATTCCAGTGTATGGCAGAAGAGATCACAAGCGATTGCTTTCATATAAATAGAATAAATACTGGAATAGGCAGCTTGAAATTGCAGTTATGGAATTAAATATGAGATTCTATAAATGTGAAAAATGATCGGGAAGAATGAGTTTAAATAATTTTATTTCTTCAATGTGTGTAATTAATTCAATGGCTTTCTCAGTGTTGTTATTGTGGTGTAATTTATTATCCAGGCCCTAGATGGCGGTGTAAACCTGTTGTTTTTCTCAGCGCTGCTCTGGACGGACCAATCAGAGTCGACTCTGATTATTAGATTTTACATTTCTTTTTTCTTTTCTTTTTTTTCTTTTTTTTAGAAAAGCTGGTTTTCAACCTAAGGTCTGGTCTGCTGTTAACACCGCTTGGTAACTTCAAAGTTATGTACTACAACATAAAAATTATGGTCAGCTAGAGAGCGCTTCTGACTGGCCGCTCCCACTGTTTGTTTGTTTGTTTGTTTTTAATTAATGGCAAAATATTCCATAACAAGTAGCCTACAAAACTACACAATATCAAGAACAATAGAGGACAAAATATCTCAAAAATAACACAAGGAAGAAAGTAAAATAAATAAATAAACTAAAAACTAATAATTAAGTAAATAACATAACATGAACCAGAGGGGGGAAATTATACAAGGTTAAACATTGAAAGCAATTTTTGACTTTTGAATGTTTTTTTTTATGCCCATCAAAGACAAAACACAAGAATTATAATCGGTCCAACCAGAAAAACTGACAGTAGTGTGTTCTTCCCCAAAAATGTACATTTGCGAATAAAAAATTTGGCTAGTATAATAAAAAGATGAACAGTATATTGAATACGGGAGTTAGAGTTATCATAAAATAAAATAATGTCAAAGTGTTAATACTCATATTGTGTTAAACTAAGCCAAAGGCAGAACATGGTGTACACTAAAGTGTTAGATAAGCCTGATATGCCCTCAGTAGGAGACGAGACACAGTCCTGCTGGAGTTTTATCTGACTGAATTTTTATTAGCACAATAAATGATGTGGAGTTTGGTTTGTTGCTAGATAACTGGCACAGACACTCACACTCACACACAGACACACACACGCACAGACAGACACTCACACACACAGACACACAGACAGACACTCACACTCACACTCACACACAGACAGACACTCACACACAGACACACACAGACAGACACTCACACACAGACAGACACTCACACACACAGACAGACACGCACACAGACACACACGCGCGCACACACACACACACACACAGACACACACACGCACACACTCACACGCACACGCACACACTCACACTCACACTCACACACAGACACACACACACACACTCACACGCACACACACACACTCACACACACACTCACACACTCTCTCTCTCACT
>NW_015505625.1:506996-509142 GCF_001515645.1 Sinocyclocheilus grahami
CACACACACACACACAGACACACACAGACACACACTCACACACTCACACACAGACACACACGCACAGACAGACACTCACACTCACACACAGACACACACACAGACACAGACAGACACTCACACACAGTCTGGTCAGCTATCCTTGTGGGGACTCTCCATAGGCGTAATGGTTTTTATACTGTACATACCGTATATTCTATTGCCCTACACCAACCCTACCCCTACACCTACCCCTTACAGGAAACTTTCTGCATTTTTAGATTTTCACAAAACTTCATTCTGTATTATTTATAAGCTTTTGTACCCGTGGGGACCACAATTTAGGTCCCCCTCCTGCGACTGACATTCACTTTAGATTGAACATGAACTCAGTCCTACTGTTATGAGTCTCAATCTTCACACACACACACTCACTCACACACACACGCACTCACAGACACAGACAGACACTCACACACAGACAGACACTCACACACACACAGACTCTCTCACACACACAGACACTCACTCTCACACATACACACACACAGACACACACACACACACAGACACTCACTCACACACACACACACAGACAGACACTCACTCACACACACACACACACACTCACTCTCACACACACAGACACACACACAGACACTCACTCACACAAACACACACAGACACTCACACACACACAATGATGTTGTATTGCAGTTGATTATGTGTCTTGTTTGTTCTTGATAGCCGAGTATGTAAATCCATTGTCTGTGTGACTCATACTTCACTCTCTGTAATATGTTGTTGACGTCAGTTTGTCTTCCATCCAACAGCATGGCTCGTGGACACCAGAAAATCCAGTCTCAGCAGAAAAACGCCAAGAAGCAGGCAGAGATCAAGAAATCCAAAGGCCACGACCAGAAGACCGCGGCCAAAGCGGCGCTGGTGTTCACATGTGCCGTCTGCAGGGTCAGTGGTAATTATAGCCGGTTATTTTTACCCCAACAGATCATCCTTCGAGGTTCTTTTCAACCAAGTTTCAATTCCCACTTATGACAGATTGCACTTTTTATGCTTTTTGAACTTAATTGTATACACTTTGGACATTTTCTGAACACGGGCCAAAGAAAGAAACCCGTGTTTTCCCTGCATGCTGTCGATATAAAGCTGATTTTATAAATGGGTGTGTGTAGGCAATGAATGTGTTGGGAAATTTTGTTCTCAAGCTGTAACTTGTCTCTGACTATGAGAGTTATTCAGTGTAGGTAACAAATCTGACTTGTCAGTACACCTTCTACCAGTTACCGGTAACTGAGAGCCACACATTAGATTCATGGGCACAAAACATCGAATGATGTTGGCAACCCATTTTACCTTTAGTTTTGTGTATTTTTGTGACTGCGGAGCCTCAGACAGTTAAGTGAATGAAATTTGCGAAAGTCGTGTGAATATGTCACTGTCGTAATTACAATGGATAGCTGTACACATGCATTTGTTGCTGCCGCTAAAGCAGTCCACTCACTCCCAGAAAAGACATTGCATTCAGTTTCTTGAAGCTGCGGTCACATTAGCGAAAAGCCTATTGTCTATTGCAGATCTCACAAAGACGTCGTCATCAAAGCTGGCAGCTTTCTATTGGGTAATGCAGTGAATTGACATGACCAACTTGAACCTGTTGTGAAATCTGTGTGGGGAAATCTTTAGTGAAATTCCTCATCGCCTGGATTCCTATTGAAATAATAGTTTTTCCCTGTGAAAGTGGCAGACAATGGTAAATGCGACCGCACCTTTATAATACTGTATGTATATTTTAGAGCTGCACATTAATGACTAAACAAATAATCATGCTTATTTTACCTATAATCACAGTTATTAATTAGGATTGTCCTCATTTGAAAAATTAATCATTAGAATTTTTGCACTGTCATGTAAGCAAGATATTAAGAGAACGTGAACTCACATGCAGGGTTTCCTGATTTATTATATTTACCATATACAATTAAAACACTCTCTACATTATGAAATACTGGTAAAAGCTTCTCTCAAAAGCCAAAACAGTGAAATTCCTGAACTTAATTGCAATGACTCCAAATTGTTAGCATCTGTTTCTATCAAAATGATAAAAGACTTTATATTGTAGCACAACCAGTTTCGTGAAAGGAACACA
>NW_015505625.1:510630-514571 GCF_001515645.1 Sinocyclocheilus grahami
ATTAGTGCTGTCAAACAATTAATCGCATCCAAAATAAAAGTTTTTGTTTACAAAAAATACAGTTTTGAAAATATTTACATGTATATATTTGTAATCATATAAATTAAATCATATATAAATATATTTAATATATGAACATAACATATTTTTCTTAAATATATACATGCATGTGTGTGTATTTATATATACATAATAAATATTCACAGTACACACACATATATAAACAAAAACTTTTATTTTGGATGTGATTAATCGTGATTAATAGTTTAACAGCACTTATATATATATATATTAGTTTGGGGAACCATTCTTACTATTAACTAGCTATTAACTATGACTTTTGCATAAATAAACTTCTAATTTGCTGCTTATTAATAGTTAGGTAGTTGTAAATAGATGTATCCATTGAAAAGCTCTGATTGGTGGATTGAAAATGTTGACATCTGGCAACCCCAAGCAATGCAAGATAACAGAATTGTCAAATGAACAGAATGTTTGCAGAATAAAATAACAGTCTTGCAAATGCTTATTCTTAATTAATCAAGAGAAGCAGAAACTGTGACAACCCTAATGCAGTTAATGTGATTTTGGTCACTCAAAATCATTCAGGAATTAATTGGTTTGTACAAATTGTTTGTTTCATACCAGAATGAAGCCAGACCTGGATTCCTTGAGCCATAGCATGGTAAACTAAACCATGAAACCTTTCTGTTTTACAGTCGCAAATGCCAGATCCCAAGACCTTCAAGCAGCATTTTGAGAGCAAGCACCCCAAGAGCCCTCTTCCCCCAGAGCTGGAGGGCGTGGAGGCGTGAACGGCCCGGACACCAGAGGCTGATGATTGTATAAGACATCACAATAAGAGTCCTGATCTCAAATTTTATTCAGCAGGACACGATCAGCGCTCTTACCTGAGTTTTATACATGCATCTTCCCCTTCGTTGCAGACATGAATCCCGTGGATCAAAGACTGATGACGTTTAGCTTCCTTCTCTCAACACTGTTTCAGAGCACTTGCCTTGGCTACGATCAGATCAGTGTATTACCTCAACCTGCGCTCACACGCTTTCTTTTCTCATCTTACTTGTGTAATTTAATAGATTGAGAGAGAGAAATTAGAACACTACCAGTGATCGTCAGTTGATCATCAGTAACATAAATGTGGTAGTTACGGACATATTTGTCTGCTTTTGCGTGGAAGATAAGTCATAGATGAGTGCAAATGGACATGGAAGTGGTTTCCCACTAATGACGTTTAGCCTGGGCAAAAACTTTTTACTAATTTACTAATAGTAAACTAAAAATTTACTAATTTTGCTTTCCACCGATCAATCTCTTTTAGTCCAAAACAAACTGGTTCTGTACACTGCGTTTCTGTAAATCACTGGATGTGCCCGAGGTTATTGTATTCTTAATTTAATGTTGCTGCAAAAGTTATTTCTCTTTGGAATGATCTCAAAAAAATATTGCCTCAATGTTTGATATTCCTGCTCAAGCCGCCTGGTTTCCACACCACTGTAATATATCTCTTTAATAAAATTTTACTTTAAGACGTTGTGAGGCATGTCTTCAACACAGCTGGTAAGAAACGAGAGTCTAAAATACTTTCAATGTGTGAATGGAAAAAGAATTGACAGCGGCAACAAGGAACAGTGTTTCTAGGGCAGTTATTATGCATCATTACCTTGGCAACAGCACAGCAGGTCAGTAGTCACAGCAGAAGCAAACAGAATCGGACTCTGCCTGTTTGACCTAGTACATGTTTGGAGCTCTGGCCATGTCAACTGATAATTTAAACTGTTTTTACAGTAGCTCAATGCATGCAGATTTGCACAGTGATTGTTCTTTACTGTGGTTATCGTTAACTAAAACTATTAAAAATGATTTTTGTTAATTGGAATAAAGCTGAAATTACATAAATATTAGATGGAAAATTTAAACTTAAAAAATAGAACTGTTGCATTGGCAACTAACTGGAAGTAAGTAAGTTTAACCCTTGTGCTGTGCTGGAAATCCTTCACCTGTTTTGGTGTTGCTTGTCAAGAATGATTGGCCTTTTCAAAATGACTTGTTAATCTCTCAAAATGCTATATTATTGCCTACTTTTTTTATTTAAACTTTTTTTATGAACTTGTTTTCTTTTAATTAGCACAAATTTTGTAATTCTTTTTGGGAACTGATTGATTGTAGACAGAGCTTATTTTGTGGATGTATTTTTAGGTGCAGAAATTTATAAGTAGGTTTTTGTAGGCGGTTAATTTTTGACTGAAACACCATAAGTGTGTAAGAAGGTGGAGGGAACCCCCCCCCCCCCCCCCCCCAATTTCAAAAATTATCAGTTGAAAGCCTAAAAACAAAATTCACGATTTTTGGGGAATTTGTTATACCCTGCATGAGCAAAGTCAGTCCAATGTGATAACATTAACTAGCAATTTCGGGAAAAAGAAATACTTTCCGGGTCACAGTGACTGAAACTGAAAGGGTCACATGACTGAAACATCTCGGTTACATATGTAACCTTGGTTCCCTGAATAGGTTCACTTCAATGCTGCAATGACGTCATCGCTTTGGGAACACCTCCGGTGTGACGAATGTCTGAAGCCCTTATACCATCACACCAATTTATTGGCCAATAGGGCTTAGCACCGCCCCGAGCATACGTCACGTATGCTCATATATGCGTGCTGCGTGCTATTTCATCAGATTTTACACTATGACGAAGGAAGCGCTATCAAAGGTACGGAACGGCCAGCATCGCAGCATCTCGTTCCCTATTCAGGGAACCAAGGTTACATACGTAGCCGGGAACGCTATACTATCAAGCCTGACGTACCTAAGATAGCTGGAAGACAGAGGAAAGAGTCTGCGCAAGCGGAAGAGACCCGGGAGCCAAGAGCCATCCTCACGTCCAGACAAGTAGAACTTGATGAAAGTGCTAGGAGAGGACTAACCTGCCACAGCACAGACATCTCCCATCAAAGACCCTTTAAAGAGAGCCTGAGAAGAAGCCATTGCTCTCGTAGAATAAGCACGCACCTCTAGAAGCGAAGTCACACCACGCGCCTCATAGGCTAGAGATATAGTCACTATCTGACCCCGCATAACAGGGGAGAAAGCCTCCAACCACTTGCTGAAAGCAAACGTGAGTCGAAGCAGCCTTAGGATTAACTAGGCCTAGGAAGCAATAAGACTTAACCAGCCTCGGGGCAAGGTCCATACAAGAGGAGCTGACAGAGCCTGCAGATCCTCGGTCCTCTAAGAGAGAATAGGATTACCAAAAAACTGCTTAAGGTTTCAAAGTTCTCTGACAGACTTAAACGGCTCAAATGGATGGCCTGCCAGGCCTTCCAACCGAAAAATAGGTCCCAAAAAGGAATCTGTGCTGAGCGGAAAAGCCTAAACCGTCTTGTCCCTGCATGAAACAGGAAACCAGAGGGTGACATCCCGCTGAAACACCTCTATGGGTAATGCTCAGCAGATATGGCAGCCACATAAACCTGTGGCAGGTCCCTGCAGGGTAATGGACTGGGTCCAGATTGTGTCCACTTAAAGGAACACTCCACTATTTTTGAAAATAGGCTCATTTTCCAACTCCCCTAGAGTTAAACAGTTGAGTTTTACCGTTTTCGAATCCATTCAGCCAATCTCCGGGTCTGGCTGTAGCACTTTTAGCTGTAGCTTAGCATAGATCATTGAATCTGATTAGACCGTTAGCATCTCGCTCAAAAATGACCAAAGAGTTTCTTGCTCAGGGAGCGTGCTGGGGACTATTTTCAGGCGCTGCGTAATATCATTGCGCCTGCTGCACCCATGGTACGGCAGCAAAGTTCCTTGATTATTACGCCAGAATGAGAGTGTAGTTCCTTGCCATATCGGCCTAGAAAATTGCAACTTTTCATTTTCCTTCGGTCTTAGTACACGATGTAACTACAGAAGAGTCA
>NW_015505625.1:515668-519791 GCF_001515645.1 Sinocyclocheilus grahami
ACCGTTTTCGAATCCATTCAGCCAATCTCCGGGTCTGGCTGTAGCACTTTTAGCTGTAGCTTAGCATAGATCATTGAATCTGATTAGACCGTTAGCATCTCGCTCAAAAATGACCAAAGAGTTTCTTGCTCAGGGAGCGTGCTGGGGACTATTTTCAGGCGCTGCGTAATATCATTGCGCCTGCTGCACCCATGGTACGGCAGCAAAGTTCCTTGATTATTACGCCAGAATGAGAGTGTAGTTCCTTGCCATATCGGCCTAGAAAATTGCAACTTTTCATTTTCCTTCGGTCTTAGTACACGATGTAACTACAGAAGAGTCAGGAACAGGAAACAGGAAAAAAATAGAAACTGGTTATTTTTTTGAGCGAGATGCTAATGGTCTAATCAGATTCGATGATCTATGCTAAGCTACAGCTAAAAGTGCTACCGGCAGACATGGAGATCGGCTGAATGGATTCGAAAACTCAACTGTTTAACTCTAGGGGAGTTGGAAAATGAGCCTATTTTCAAAAATAGTGGAGTGTTCCTTTAAGGGCATACAGCGTCTCATGG
This sequence comes from Sinocyclocheilus grahami, assembly GCF_001515645.1. Taxonomy (NCBI): domain Eukaryota; kingdom Metazoa; phylum Chordata; class Actinopteri; order Cypriniformes; family Cyprinidae; genus Sinocyclocheilus; species Sinocyclocheilus grahami. The sequence goes on from NW_015505625.1 coordinate 516,223, forward strand.
AGGGAGCCCTAGAATTAAGAATAGTGTCGGTAATCTCTGCCAAGAGACCGGAACACATTACAACTCCGCTCAGGCGTCACACCCAAAAATCCTGATGGGGATGTCCAAATCATGCCCCGAGCCTGAGTCAGCAGGTTGTGTCTGAGGGGAACCTCCTAAGGGGGTCGGCTAACAGATTGACCAATTCTGAGAACCACGTACAAGTGGGCCAAAACGGCACCACCTTACTCTGAACAGAATCGTTTGGGAGCAAATGGGTCAACGGGGAAGGCATAAGACTGGTCCTGGGCCATTCTTGGGCTAGAGCGTCCACACCCAGAGGCGACAAGGAAACCAGAGCGGGCAATGCGCATGCTCTAAGCAAACAAAACCACTTCCGCTCGGCTGAACCTCTGTCATATGAGACTCACCACCTGAAGGTGCAATCTCCATTCTCCAGCCTCCAAACTCTGTCTCAAGAGTAAGTCCACTCCAGGTGACCCGGGACATGAACTGCTCTGATCGACAGGAACCTGGTCTGTGTCCAAAGAAGAACACATCTCACCAACCTGCACAGGGGGCGAGAGCGTAATCCTCTCTGACAATCCATGTATGAGACCACAGCCGTGTTGTCAGTCCTTGACCTAATGTGACAACCACTCAATTGGGTAAGAACCGTTTGAGTGCCAGAAACGCTGCTCCAAACAGTTTGTGTAATTGAGCTAATATCAGCCAATCATCAAGGTAATTCAGACACCCCGCACAACAGGGCCAGAGACGCATCCATTCACCTTGCGTTTGAGGCCAGTTCAATGGAAGAATACAGTATTGGCAAGCTTTATTCCAAAAGCAAACCTGAGGAACTTCCTGTGTCTCTTGACGATCTGGATGCAAAAGTACACATCCTTAGATCGATGGTCACAAACCAATCTCTGGTTCAAATAGAGATGGGATGAACTTCTGCATCAGCATCTTGAAATTGCATACTCCAAACACAAGGTTAGGTGACCTTGCAAATCCAATCAACCCATAGAAGCTGGATGGTGTAACCATACGACAGCCTGATCCTCCCTCCTGAGGCCCCGAGACACCTGAGTTGCGGGAAAAACCTCTGAACAGGAACGGATACTAAAATCAGGCACGACAGCACCAACCACAGAGTGCGGACTTGGATGTCAACATAGACCCTGCACCAATGGCTTTAGGGCTATCCTCTCGATCTCCAAAGCTAAGGCGTGGAGAACGGTCAAAATCAGTCCGAAACGCAACAAGCGGCGGAACAGCTGATAGAGAGGCAAACACACTTGTAGGTTGCCCACATTCATACACAGTTCCAGCTCAATGCAACAGCGGAGCTGAAAAGAACAGAGTAATTAGTCATGCAAACCATTGCTTGGTAGCATGAAGCACCCAACATCTCTAGTGCACAATAATTTATGCTGTAGTCACATAATGCTACAGTCATGTGAAGCGAGTGTTGGTAGCAAAAGCGCCACATCAGTCACATGAAGTAGGCTGACCATGGTGAGCATTAATAGCTTGCCATAAGAGATACTCTTACATGTGAACTCATTCACACAGTAGCTCAGCTCAGTGCATCTCAGTTGGGATGAGAAGAATAATGATTAGTTATGCAAATAGTGTTTGTAACCTGTTAGTGCCATGTTGCATGACAAATGTGTGTAGCACATAGCACACAGCTCATAGCACAGAGTCCACTATTTGTTCCAGCTCAAAGCAGCAGTGGAGCTAAAAGAATAATAATTATTAGCTGGGCAGACTAGTGTTTGGTAGCATGAAGCGCCAAAAACCATAGCGTACGGCAAATGTCAGCTGAGAGTCTGTGCTTAAAAACAGTCACATGAACAAGGGTTGGAAGCGTAAGCGCCAAATCAATGTACATGCCTTAATTAATGCAGTGCAGGAGTAGAGACAGGAAAAACCCTGCTCACTCTGCAGCCCGAGCCACTATAGCATTAGGTGTAAAACAGCTTGCCATAGGAATTTACTCTAGATATGTGAGCTTGCCCACTGATTTGTTCCAGCTCAAAGCATCAGCGTAGCTGAAAGAAAAATGAACAGCCGAGCAGACTAATGCTTGGTAGCATGAAGCACCAAGACCATAATGCATGACAAACATCAGCTGCAGGACTCCTAGAGTGTGAGCCTAAAAGCAGTACACGAAATAAGAGCTGGAAGCATAAGCACCAATTCAAATGCACGTGCCAGCATTAGTGCAGCGCAGAAGTAGAGAGAGAGAGAGAGATAGGAAAGCCAGTCTGCTCAACTCTACAACCTGAGCCATTATAACATTAATGTTAAAACAGCTTGCCACTTAATGCTTCAGCTCAACGCAGCAGCAGAGCTGAAAGAAAAATTAAATGACTCGGGCAGACTCAACGCTCAGTAGCATGAAGCGCCAAGACCATGGTGCACAACAAAATATCTGCTGAAGGACTCCTCAGAGTCTGCATCTAAAAACAGTACACGAACAAGAGTTGGAGGCATAAGCCCAAATCAAATTAACGTGTCTGTATTAGTTAGGTAACGTTAGAGAGAGGGGAAAAACCACCTGCTTACTGTTATAACTTACTATAAGAAATACAATGAAACATGAGAGCTCTTCCACTTATTTGTTTAAGCTCAATGCAGCAGCGGAGCTGAAAGAAATAGTAATTAGTCGGGCAAACTATTGCTTGGTAGCTCGAAGCGCCAAAAACCATAGTGCACAACTTAACGTCATAAAATCAGTGCCTCTCATGTTGTTTAATAAACTTGAGAAACACTTGATCCAGGGAGGGAGTAGAGCAACGGGGATTTTATATCAGTAAGCTCGCCCCTTAACCCATAGCTTATATCTACAGCTTGTGTCGCCTGCGAGCTCGAGAGCCCGAGGCTGCTGTAGAGTATGCATCATCTAATCCGCAGCCGAAAGAATCGATTACGAGCATCCGGAGCGGGAAACAGATTTGACTATCCACCTGACTCACGAGGCGCTCTTCTGATTAACGCACGTGGTCCGGGGAAGAGAGCGAGAGAGAAGGGGATTAATTCCGTTCTCTCACTATCTGTACACTCGGACTCATCGCCGTCACCCCAAGCGTCGAGCTTGTGCGGCGCCTCGGCAACCGCAGAACTGGAACAGCGGGGGTTGAACGAACATCTCTCCTTCCTCAGAAAGAGAGCGAGCCCAGAGCGCAACTTACTCACAAACACAGATATCACGGATACAACAATATAAAGGCTGCAAAGCGGTCTTCCTTCCTGTTTCCTCGTGAGTCTGTGTAACATGCATCCATACATATCGGAAACTCATTGTGTCCGGCTTAGAGGAGTAAACTGCTCTATATAAATAGATGGCTTAGAACACAAGAATCTCTTTCCGATGGGCAACAGATGATTCGCTTCCTGAAGGAATTAATATCTGATGATAGCACTGTAGGATCTCTGTCTTCGAACGGACCCACTTACACTATTGAGTCACACATGAAACAATCACATTCCATTGAGACAAACTGAGGAGCACCCTATGCAGCCATCTGCGGTCGTAAAACTCATGCAGGGTCAGTGAAGTGTCTCAGCAGTTCCTG
>NW_015505625.1:520786-522584 GCF_001515645.1 Sinocyclocheilus grahami
AAAATCAGTGCCTCTCATGTTGTTTAATAAACTTGAGAAACACTTGATCCAGGGAGGGAGTAGAGCAACGGGGATTTTATATCAGTAAGCTCGCCCCTTAACCCATAGCTTATATCTACAGCTTGTGTCGCCTGCGAGCTCGAGAGCCCGAGGCTGCTGTAGAGTATGCATCATCTAATCCGCAGCCGAAAGAATCGATTACGAGCATCCGGAGCGGGAAACAGATTTGACTATCCACCTGACTCACGAGGCGCTCTTCTGATTAACGCACGTGGTCCGGGGAAGAGAGCGAGAGAGAAGGGGATTAATTCCGTTCTCTCACTATCTGTACACTCGGACTCATCGCCGTCACCCCAAGCGTCGAGCTTGTGCGGCGCCTCGGCAACCGCAGAACTGGAACAGCGGGGGTTGAACGAACATCTCTCCTTCCTCAGAAAGAGAGCGAGCCCAGAGCACAAGTTACTCACAAACACAGATATCACGGATACAGCAATAGATAAAGGCCGCAAAGCGGTCTTCCTGCCTGTTTCCTCGTGAGTCTGTGTAACATGCATCCATACATACCGGAAAACTCATCGTGTCCGCCCTAGAGGAGTAAACTGCTCTATATAAATAGATGGCTTAGAACACAAGAATCTCTTTCCGATGGGCAACAGATGATTCGCTTCCTGAAGGAATTAATATCTGATGATAGCACTGTAGGATCTCTGTCTTCGAACGGACCCACTTACACTATTGAGTCACACATGAAACAATCACATTCCATTGAGACAAACTGAGGAGCACCCTATGCAGCCATCTGCGGTCGTAAAACTCATGCAGGGTCAGTGAAGTGTCTCAGCAGTTCCTGTACCATCTAGCTTATCGTCTCAAGAGACTCAAATAAAAACAGTGCTTAAACCCTAACTCAAACTAGGATACAAACTATCTTTGTTTTACGGGCTTTCAGGGACCAGATGCGGGATGCCCATGACCATTTGACACATAAATTGATAATCCAGTCAACAAAAGAGACAATTTTAAAGCTCCATGTCCAGCGAGAAGGATGGCAGACCTACACTCGTGACATGGGCATGACCTCAGGACACCTCCCCTTTTCTCCCTGCATTCCAAAAAAAGGACGCACCCTTTTCTCTCTCTTCGGTCAGACAAAGGGACTTGAAACTTACAACAGACAATTTCAACAGATAATCATTTATGCGCATAACAGGGCAACCAGATTCACAAATAATATGTTGTATGTCTTATATATGCTTGACGTGTTTCATGTAATCGATGCAACTTTAATCAGTGTTTTATTACCCTTTTTAGGAAATAAGGTTATTAAAATGTGTGTAATATGTGAAGTTTAATCTTGAACGAATGGGCACGACAAATGCAGAATGTTGAAATGAAGTAAACTTTAATAGTATGTGCAATACTTGCGTTTAAGAAACTTTATAGAAGTATTAACACAACTTTTATAGATGGTGTCCGCATGTGATAAAAGTGAAGCTTCGTGTTAAGGTATGCACGCCCCGCCTTGAATCAAGCCGATTGGAAGAGCGCGCCGTGGGACAGACTTGTGCCGCAGGTCAAAACCCCACTGCAACACAGATTCAAGTCCTTCTCGCTGCTTACTCTCTCGAGTGAAGTCTTTTCGCCGCTTGCTCTCCCGAAAGCAGGCTCTTCGCCACTTGCTCTCCCGAGCAAGGCCTTGTTGCCGTGTGGCAAGCACCCTAACTTGTGCTCACAAGCTGAACCATCAGGCGATCGACCATCTAGAACTCAACTACTCCGTTGAAGCTTCGTAACTCTG
>NW_015505625.1:522714-525916 GCF_001515645.1 Sinocyclocheilus grahami
TGCAGCTGCCATCACAAACGCAAGTACAAACAAGGTCTTCTATCCGCTGAAATAGCTGCTGAACCATTTAAGCAGTAAACATAAGACAAACCTCTGCTTTGTGATTCTCTCAGGTTGAATCTAAAACCACGCGTGAAAACAAGTTAGAACTTTGGGAACTTCATACAAACTCCGTAACTTTCATTCTTCAGAACTGTATGTGTGTGTGTATGTGTGTGTGTACATGTATGTCTTAGCTTAGGTCAATGTAGTCTAGAATAGCCAATAAATTCTTGTTTATAAAGAATCATTGTCTTGTGTCGTGACATTTTAATAATAATAATAATTTTAGTTAAAACTCTGCCTAGATCCTTGTTACCTTGCTCAAATATTAATAAGATTACCATTTTGTTTATGTGTCGTTGGCCACGAAGTAATATGAACAGAATCGGTAATGTACACGGACGTTAACGTCTCGCTGGACGACCGTTGATAAAGTGTAAACTATCAAATTTGAAATCAGTTCTAATCAGGTTGACTCCGAATTTTCAGATTCAAGACCTCTCAAAATCTGAATGAATTAATAATAATTAATTCCCTAAGAAAAGTAATCTGACATTACAGCACGCATATACGAGCATACGTGACGTATGCTCGGGGCGGTGCTAAGCGCTATTGGCCAATAAATTGGTGTGATGGTATAAGGGCTTCAGACATTCGTCACACCGGAGGTGTTCCCAAAGCGATGACGTCATCGCAGCATTGAAGTGAACCTATGAGAGGGAACTGTATTTATACACACACACTAATAAAAATGACAAAATCACAACAAAATTATTAATATAAAATATATAATAAATATAAAATAAAGCAATAAGCCCCGTGAAGCCGTGGTTTACAGTGAATTTATAACAGCTAAGGGGCGTTTTTAGGCACAATGCGAAGCGGAGCTGTTATAAATTCACTGTAAACCACGGCTTCACGGGGCTTATTGCTTTTATAAAATGGTTATTCTATATACGCAGTTATGTTTCACAAAATAAAACAGAGCAAATAAAGTCTAATGATATTAATAAAAACAGTATTCTTCCGCTGCCCCGTTTTTTTTTTTTTCGTTATTATTTTTATTATTAATAGGCTATTTTATATTCATGCCTTCTCAATGTAACAAAGTGATAATTTCCGATTTTTTCATTCGATAATAAATCATAAATCGTTTAGTCTTGACTGTCAGCGCTATATAGTGTATTAATGTTGACATTTAAGCACTTTAGAAATTGTGTGTCAACACACTACCAGTCAACAGTTTTTAATCAGTAAGATTTTTAATGTTTTTTAAAGAAGTCTCTTATGTTCACCAAGCTTGCATTTATTTGATCCAAAATACAGCAAAAGCAGTAACATTGTGAAATATTTTTAGTAAAATGTAATGTATTCCTGATTTCAAAGCTGCATTTTCAGCATCATTACTCCAGTCTTCAGTGTCACACGATCCTGACCCTGTTCTGATTTGCTGCTCAAAAAAAACATTTATCATTATTATTATTATGTTGAAGACAGATTTGTAGCTGTCTTTGATGAATAGAAAGTTCAGAAGAACAGCATTTAACTGAAATAGTTAAGCTGTTGTACCCCAAAAGGTAAATTTTGGCCCCTTTTTTTCCTGTGTGGCCTGGATTAGTGTGAGATTTCCCGGCCTGAAATTCCCAGTCGGCCCTGTCGCCAAGCAACACACAAAGTAAACAAAGGTGTGTGTTTGTAGAGTAGTTTGCAACAGCTTCGAACACGGCTCGACCAATCAGAATCAAGGACCGGAACTCTCCACTTTATAATCTACTATATATATATAAAAGCTAATTCAAAATATATTAATAAATACTATAATAGTATATACGTACTAAAATAACACTAGTCTTTTTCAGATTTAAATCTAAACTACTTTGTAACTGTACTATCTTTATTTTAGTAATAATTTGAATGTTTTATTATGAATTAAGAACATTATTTTGTGTATTTGGTGTAATGAAATGTGTTTATGCGGTTTAAGGTTAAAAAAACACATTATTTTCCACATACTGTTCAATCACCACAGGAATTGATTTCGATTTTGTGCTTTACTTGGTAATTTTATTAATCAGTTTGTCATAATTGCTTCCGCCCCTGAACTCAGGCATTTAACCACAGGGTGCTTGTGTCACATTTAGATAACAATAACACTACTTTTCCCAGAGCCAATCCCTGTTTGTCCCAGTCTCACTCAGGAGAATGCAGACAGTCAGTGGACTAACAAGAAGTTGCCCTGCAGGTTGAGACGAGTCGGGACTGCTGACACACCCTCCAATAAAGCATTCTTATGGAGAGACTATTACAATAAATAGGACAATACAAAATACTTCAGCTCACTCACCGGAAATGATATGCCCAAAAATATAGTAAAAAAAAAAAAATGACCTGAAACTCTTAAAACATAGTTTGTAATTAAAAATAGCTTTTTATAAGAATTAAATGAATATAAATTCACAAGATGATTGTGACATAATTCTGAAAAGGTCAAGACCTTTAAGGTGTGACAGGCCAAAATCACCATTTTAAAGGCGGGACTTAATGTTGTTTAAATTAAACTAGGTTAAGTAATAGTTTATCAAATGTAGTTGTCAAAACAAACAACTCGGGATTTGTGCATCATCTGCATAATCATGTAAAACAAATAAAAAATGTTTTTTTTTCATTAATCATGTACTAAGTTTCTCAAATGCAGTTTTTCTGTTTCTTTGTTGGCTGTGTGTAACTGCATATTATAATTAATTGTCTCTGGATTGAGCTGATGTGTGTGAATGACCTCTAGTCTGTTTCATCAATGACTCACGGATGACAATGATGGTGAATCGGCGCTGAGCTTGAGGTGTGGCTGCGGGTGGGGTAAAAATCCCTCTTAAAATCACAGGTAGGTGAGTTTGATCAGGGTTGGAGCTAAACTCTGCAGTGCATTAGCCCTCCAGGGCAAGAGTTGAGGAACCCTGGTCTAGATGTTTTACAAATAGAGTTTTCTGACCGTCAGGCTTTACAGGGTTAAACTCATTCTCCTTCGCTTCCTCGCACGCCAATCAAGCCCGGTTGCTAGGCAGCGGCGGACGTCACGGCCCCTGCTGCAGCGGCGCGCGAGTGGGAGGAAACCCCGCGGAGCGCCGAGCAGCGCACAGTCGCAGAGCGGCAGCCCGGCCCG
>NW_015505625.1:526357-527043 GCF_001515645.1 Sinocyclocheilus grahami
TGTGTGTGTGTGTGTGTGTCACTATGAACGTGCTTATGGAAATGAATAGGTGTTCTGGTCTTTGTCAGCACAGTGTAATATATTCTCATCGTCTAAAAAGCGGTTGTTGGAGTTAGCGTGGTTTCGTATTGAGACAAAGCGGACGCTAGAAAGGTAACGTCAGGTGAAGAGCGGAACGCGCGAGCGCAGGGCGGGAAGAGTGCGCACGCACGCACAAGTTCCCGGATGGACCGCGATCAGACAGGAGAGCAGCATATATTATATATATGTATGTCTTGTTTAATAAACATTGTTCGCTGCTTGCTGTGTGGACTGGGCGTGGTCGGCGAAGGCATGTCCGCATTTTTGGCCATTTTCGCTCCTTTTCTGTCATATCACGTGAAACACACTGTACTGTTTTACCGCAAATATACGGTAGCAACATTTTAGGTTTTACGGATTTAACTTGCGTTTACATTTAGAAACCGTATTTCATTAACTGATTTAATGTTAATATACCAACCTATTGAAGTACTGACATCTAGAGGCTGACCGATAGTGGATTCTGCCGATACCGATGGCTAGGGTGGACCACACTGGCCGATACCGATTAATTAACCGATAGTTTTAAAATTTAATACTGAACAAAAACTAAAATAGTGCTTTATTAACAAAAACAGTACTGAACCATACTAGTAGTAGTAGTA
>NW_015505625.1:527929-531040 GCF_001515645.1 Sinocyclocheilus grahami
AAAAAAGTTAGGCAAAAGGCGGGATCGAACCCGGGTCGATCGCGTCAAAAAGCCAAGGGCACGTACTTATCCATCTGCACCACTGGAGCTGATGATTTACAGCCACTTTTAACTAAATGTAAATATACACCCCGTATTTTTTATTCCATAGTAAGGGCAATTCATACAATATATTTAAACTGAGCTACTTTAAAACCATCTCCGATCTTTCTACCAGGACTCTGCTGTTCTTCGGCTGGTTCTTCCCTGTATACGTTGATTAACAGATGTCTCGTCCAGTCAGCGGTGAGTAATCCCAAACCAATGGCGCTGTCTCAAACTATACCTACCTCTTCCGGTTTGTCTGATTTGTCATTGTGTTTTCTGACTTGTTGTTGTGCTTTCTGAATTTAGTTTTTTAGACTTGCAATTGCGTTTGTAATTTGTTATTTTGTTTTCAGAATTATCTGCTTTGCACTTCTCGGCCACCGTAGTTTTTACTTTGAGAATTAGTTCCAAATCAAATTCAAGCACTAAAACTGTTAAGGCTTGTTCACACCTAGAATGATAACCATACACTTTTAATAATCAATCTTAATTCTATGAGAATAGTGAAGTCCACACTAGTGAGTGACCGATATTGATATTTTATAACCGATACCAATTTGCGGGTTTATGTGCCCGAGAACCGATATTTATTTACTGTTATAAAGTAAATAAATGACTGAGTGAAGTAAGTCCATACTTCACTTTGCTTTTTCCTCCTTTCAGCCATCTTTAAAAAAAGTGTTGAAAATTAGCAGTCTTTCATGTTAAATTTAATCTTTATATTACAATAAAAAAAGCATTTTATTTAAAGCATCAGCAGCAACACTAATATTAGCAACACTAATATAAGGTCTAATGTTTTCAAATGGAAAAAATAAATAAATGAAAGGAGTCATATCAACTTCATTTTAAACTACAGTTTTAGTAGGTTTATAAGCTGGATAATGTTAGTTCGCTGAATAATATTCTCTGGAATATTGAAATATAACAAACAAAACATCGTATTTTATTGCATTTCTCAACTGGCATGTTATATCAGAATTAATAATAATGTTTTTGTCGTTCTAGATTATGAAATGCCTGCTGACAGCGCAGTTTATCTATGCATTTACACAGAACTATACTCAAACTGCGATTGCTCGCGGAGATAATAAATTAGTTTCCATAGAGATGTATTTATTTAGATTTTTATTAGCGAAATGATTGTATAGTATGCTAATACAATTTAGGGGTGTTTTAAACAAGTGAATCTTGTTAAAAGTACCTGTGCACGCCGTTGTTGTTGTCTCCTCTCCCCTCAGACATGCTGCAATGGCGATCCTGCGTGCAGTTCTCAAAACTTCCACAAGATGGCGGCGTTTATCGGTGAATCCGATATTACAAAACCGATATCCGATCAATGTAAAATGCTTAAATATCGGGAAAAGTATCGGTAAATCGATATATCGGTCGATCTCTAGTCCAAACCACAACTATAACAGTAACGACACGGAGAAAGAATATAGTTGTTTTTTTTTCCAGCTGATGAATGAGAAATACACTGAATCACAGAATCCACCAGACTTTGGAGATCTCGAGCATTTGAAGTGGCAGACAACAAAACTGCAGTGCGCTTAAAATAAACAATGTTAATGTCCATTGGTGTGGACTCTAATATAGTTATCTTTATAGCTATCATTAAAGACATGTTTGCAACAAGGATAGCCATAATGCTAACTATAATATTTGTAATAATCATAATTCTAAAGTTTAATAATCGTTTTAATTCCATGAGTTTAGGGAAGTCCACACCACAACTGTAACGATAATTAGGGATGCACTGATACTGATATCGGTATCGGGCCCGATACTGGGCTTTTGTACTCGTACTCGTTAAAATGCCCCGATACCAAACGCCGATACCCCACAGCATGTGATAAGCACCATATTCAGACAAAGAAACACCAACAGCAGAAAGGAGTTAAAGATGTCTACTATGAAGTATATGTATGCAATGAATATAATGTTAAACATTCAGTATTGCCTGTACAGCTGATGTGCGCGAGCTGATAAACAAAGCGGAGTGGATTGAGCGCGCGGCGGCGCAAATGCATGAGCTTGTCGAGTGAATATATCTTTCTCACAGACATCACAGAAAGTTTGTAGTTCAGTCGGATATGTCAAAAACAAGTAAGTAAAACAATGCACAAGTTACTTAACGGTAGGGAGAGAGAGAGAGAGAGCGAGCGCATTTCTCTTGTGAGATCTTTGATGTTCACTTACTTGGCACACGCATCATTTGGATTAAAACAAAATCGTAAAAATAAAACCATTCATGGGGGCATTCACTATAAACAATTTATTTTCAACCTTAGGCATACACGACTTTCTGGCGAAAGTGAATCTAGCAGCCTGTGTGAAATGCGCTGGGCTGTACTATTCTGCATAAATACAAATACGTGCACACGTTGCGCATGTTTTGCTTTCTTGCGTGTTTCTGCATTATATGAGAGGCTTTGGAATATAAAACGCAGCACGTTTCAGATGAAAAAACGCAACTTCTATTTCTGAAAATATCACAGTTTGGAGATTTATAACAAGTGGTTCCCTGCATTATTACAGCAAAGCGCGTGATTACAGTACTAAGCCGCTGCAATGGAGCAGCTCTAATGCTATTAAATTAAAGATGATGTACCACAGAGCAAAAAAATTAACCGTGAAAGTAACAAAAACTTGTAAAATACATTTTAATGGGCATAATTAAGTGTGAAAATAACCGAAGGATATACAGTGAAACCAAAAATGATTCGGACACCAGATATCTTTTTTTTTTATATTTTTTTACTAGCGGGTGCAGGACACTAGTTCATTTATGTAAGTGAGGATAGCAAAATAAAGTAAACTGTGACAAATCATACCCAAAAATTCTTCATACTACCAGTAAAAGTGATACAAATTTGGGTCCAAAAATTATTCAGACTGAGTCTGGGGAAAAAACTGAAGTTGAGGTTTGCATGAAGCTGGGTGACAGCATGCCCAGGAGACTAAAGGCTGTCATTAAGGCTAAGGGTTGCCCGACTAAGTATTGATAGTTGTGTAAATACT
>NW_015505625.1:534107-552962 GCF_001515645.1 Sinocyclocheilus grahami
GATACTGGGCTTTTGTACTCGTACTCGTTAAAATGCCCCGATACCAAACGCCGATACCCCACAGCATGTGATAAGCACCATATTCAGACAAAGAAACACCAACAGCAGAAAGGAGTTAAAGATGTCTACTATGAAGTATATGTATGCAATGAATATAATGTTACACATTCAGTATTGCCTGTACAGCTGATGTGCGCGAGCTGATAAACAAAGCGGAGTGGATTGAGCGCGGGGCGGCGCAAATGCATGAGCTTGTCGAGTGAATATATCTTTCTCACCGACATCACAGAAAGGTTGTAGTTCATGTAGTTCAGTCGGATATGTCAAAAACAAGTAAGTAAAACAATGCACAAGTTACTTAACGGTAGGGAGAGAGAGAGAGAGAGCGAGCGCATTTCTCTTGTGAGATCTTTGATGTTCACTTACTTGGCACACGCATCATTTGGATTAAAACAAAATCGTAAAAATAAAACCATTCATGGGGGCATTCACTATAAACAATTTATTTTCAACCTTAGGCATACACGACTTTCTGGCGAAAGTGAATCTAGCAGCCTGTGTGAAATGCGCTGGGCTGTACTATTCTGCATAAATACAAATACGTGCACACGTTGCGCATGTTTTGCTTTCTTGCGTGTTTCTGCATTATATGAGAGGCTTTGGAATATAAAACGCAGCACGTTTCAGATGAAAAAACGCAACTTCTATTTCTGAAAATATCACAGTTTGGAGATTTATAACAAGTGGTTCCCTGCATTATTACAGCAAAGCGCGTGATTACAGTACTAAGCCGCTGCAATGGAGCAGCTCTAATGCTATTAAATTAAAGATGATGTACCACAGAGCAAAAAAATTAACCGTGAAAGTAACAAAAACTTGTAAAATACATTTTAATGGGCATAATTAAGTGTGAAAATAACCGAAGGATATACAGTGAAACCAAAAATGATTCGGACACCAGATATCTTTTTTTTTTATATTTTTTTACTAGCGGGTGCAGGACACTAGTTCATTTATGTAAGTGAGGATAGCAAAATAAAGTAAACTGTGACAAATCATACCCAAAAATTCTTCATACTACCAGTAAAAGTGATACAAATTTGGGTCCAAAAATTATTCAGACTGAGTCTGGGGAAAAAATTGAAGTTGAGGTTTGCATGAAGCTGGGTGACAGCATGCCCAGGAGACTGCAGGCTGTCATTGAGGCTAAGGGTTGCCTGACTAAGTATTCATAGTTGTGTAAATACTGTCATACTAACAGCTGTTTGAATTATTTTGGTTGATTTGTAATCTATTACATTTCTATCAAAATTATCTAACATTATCAAGATTAATTTGTTCTGACACAGTGTAACTCTGAGTTCTTGACATATTTTATTACCATTTTCTAAACTATAGCGAATAAACTGAATAATGTGAGAAATGTTGAAGGTGTCTGAATAAATTTTGGCTTGACTATCTATTTGATAAATTAAGTTAACCAACTAACATTATACGTGCTCTTTTGGTTTCTGTACCCAATATTTAAAAAATTTACAAATGCAATAAAAGTATCGGTACTCGGTATCGGCTAGTATCAAAAGTAAAAGTATCGGGTGAGTAGTGGAAAAAGTGGTATCGGTGCATCCCTAACAATAATGGCATGGAGGAACAATATTGCTGGTAACTATATGGAGTTATTTTTTCAAAGCAATTTTTTAGTATAGTTATCTTTATCGTTATGGTTCTTAGTAAACAGACCTTTAATGTGTTTTTAAAAATAATATTTTAAATACATAAATATTTAATAAATATATTTTGTAATGTCAAAATATTAACCAGTTATTTTGGCTATATTGCTATATAATCAATAAAGTTGAGTTTAACTTTATGCGGATGAACAGTGATGCATTGTGGCTACTGCCAATGGGAGTTGAGAAAGTGGAGCCATTTTACCACATTTACACTAGGACTGCAACTAATCACTGTTTTGCTAATCAATTAATCTGAGTAATTGGATTTAAAAAGATTAATTTTCATTGTTCGTTATTTTTAGTTGTTTCATCTGGCCCAATATTGTCTTCCAAACAATGTGTAAATTGAAGGCTATGAAAATAAATATACATTTAGAAAATATACCCCATTACAACAGTCCATTAACATTTACAGCTTTAATAAAGTAAAAATCTTAAGGCCCTTTCACGCGGGACGCGGCAAGCGGTGGAATCGCCGCACAGCTGCCGCTTTCTCTTGTAGTGGAAGTGTTTTGTGTAATTGAGGCGGTGGTCGCATTGCGGTCTCGGAGCGGATGTTGCCATAGTTACAATTATCAACATCACCTTTGTATTTACTAAAAACTAAATAAAACATAACGGAAATGTGTGTTTGTGTCATTCTGCCATTAATTGTTGTCTTTATTTTCCTTTTTTTCCCCTTTGGCACAAGTTAAGTTGTTTTCGATGATTTGCCTAAAGAGCATACCTGGGATGTCACGATTGAAGTAGAAATTTGAATAAAATATAATTTTATTTTTGTCTCTGTATGATATTTTAGATGGGGGGTCATACAATTCTGGGAAATCTATTACACTTAAAACAATCTTCTCTATTTTTCCAATGGGCAGTTCAATTAAGTGTTCTATGATTGGTTGTTAGTAATCTGTTCATTGTTTGGTTGTAACCGACATGGCTACCGCTCACAAAAAGATAAAATATTTTTATCTTTGGCGGCGCCTGCTGCGAATAGCCATGCACCTCCGCGCCGCCAGCATAAGCACCCGCGTTTTGCCGCTTTCCGCATGTCTCCCATTGAGAATAAACTAGATGCTCGCGACTGCCGCATACCGTTTGAAAGGGCCTTTAGTGTTATATGAAGGCCTAGTACTTCAAACCTACATTTAATACATCCAATAAAACATTTAATGTTACAAACTTTGCCCTCTTATTTTGTTGTACTCCATCTGTTTGACATGCACTCAGCTTCGGCACTCATTTAGTGAAGTTTAACAGAGACTCGCTTGCTCTCACGACAAGCCTTTATGCAAAACAAATCTTTGTGTGACTTTCTAACATTTACAGATGCGGCTGTAACTGTAGCGAGTAGGGGTTGTAGCGAATCAGCTCATGGGGAAATATGAATAATTAATCATAACTAGTTATAATTAATTATAAATATTTAGATCCGCTGTAGATATTTACTTGACCTCTCAGGGTCAACTGTCTGTCGATTCTAAGAACGTTAATGTCCTGGTTAGGGTAAATAACTTTCTTACTGTACAACTCTACACAGAGCCTGTAGCATAAATCTGCATGATTAAGGGACTCCAGTTATGAGCAAACAATGAACAACGTCAAGTGTGATACAAGTAAGACTTTAACTACATAAACACTTAAAACTAGTCTAACATACTACATAAACACACACACGCATACAGTTGGTATAGGAAAGGGTTAAAGCATAACGCAGTAAAGAGAAGAGAAATAAGAGTATGAAACTATGGTACGGGAGTTTATGACCCTTTGTGTGGAAGCATGGTAATTTGCATATGGAACTTGAATCGAAATTACTAAAGATTCTCAGGACACTAATATATTGCATAGGTACCAACATATAATATACACTCTCGTTTAGATAATCAGAAGACTTAATTCATAGATAATAAACATGGTAGGATTACATATAGGTAAGATGACCGGAACGAGTGGTTCCATCACAAGCCGGCATAAACGTTATACAATATAACGACAACATGCACAATGATCTGAAGGATATGTGTGTTCATTCAAAGAAAGGTTTTCCTATTAATTAATTAGAGAATAGTAAATTTTTGGGCATTGTGTGTCTTTCCTAAGGGTAAATGAGGTGTGAGTTTTCTCTGCTTGCATTCCTTTGAGCAATAAAACCAGTGATATCAGCCTTGGTTGCCATGGAACCAGAGGCCTGTTCTGCTTTCCTGAGGTGTTACGCATTTCAGGGGAAGGGTCCATAGGTCCTCATATGGCTTGTTAACTGAGGGGTGTTACAGAGTATTTGTTAAATATAGCTAACAAAATATATATTGTGTGTTTGATTTGTCCAGACGCTACAGGGTGGCATAAGAAAAAAAAAGAATAAATTAAGTTGCTTTATGCATTCACATAATTAGACATGCTAAAACACAGAATTTGATGATAATAAAAAAAATAAATAATATGGTGAGAAAAAATTAAACATTTCATAGGGCCCTAAACATTTCTTAAAAGTTTAACAGTTTTTGTTAAACTTTTAATAAATTGATATGAAAATGTATAAGTTTCATGATTTGAATTAATTAGACATGCTTTTTAATTAATACAATTTAATTCAACTATTAAAAGGAGTCGAGAAATTAAAACGGGGAAAAAAATTTGGAAAACAATAAAACGGATTTCATTCCACTGCTTTATTCTTTTAACTGGATACAATAATCGTGTTTTTTTTTTTTATTATTAAAGTGGAAATCCGTTTACTAAATGTAAACTTGACTGACTGCTTCACTTCCACTTTAAAGGGATATTTGTTGTTTGTTTATTTTTATTTATACTATTTATAATTTGTGCAATTACTTGCCTGTCAGTTGAGTTTGTAGCAAAACATTTAGCAGTGTTTACATGTTATTACTGCATAAAATGTATTAAAATGTTTAATTTCATAAAGTACACGTTGATTTCAAAATGCTCCTACTTTTTTGCATTTTGTGTTTTTCAGTTGAATAAAAGTCTATTTTTCCCTATATATTTTTCATCATTGAGGATTTCTATTAAAAAAAAGTCAAAATCTTCACACCCCTAGTAGTGAGATATAAGTTATGCACTGGGGAAATCTATTCAACTCTGTAAATCTATTTAGATCAGATTTGAGTGGTCATCTCTTACTTTAGCTCAAAAACCATTACAGATTCAAAATATGGGTTTTCTATGTTTTCAGCACATTTTTGCTTCTATTTGATTGATCTTTAGCTAGATTTAATGGTCTAATTGAGATCTCCAATTAGCAAAGCATTTAGTACACCACAGATTATAAATTAAAAAATGAATAAAGAAAAACCCGGATAATTAATTTCAAATAAACACTGCGATATTTGATAAATAAGAAAGAATAAGAATTGTCCATTTAGATTTCATTGTGACTTTAAGAAATTTCTTAATTTCTTTCTCTTTTTTTTGGTTAATTTTCATAAATCCGGCCCCTGGTTCTCATTCAGAACTAGTTCCAATTTGTACAAAATCTGGAACTAACTGATTTTCATAATTACTGAAGCACTGTCCTCTTGTAAGATATTGTCGCAGGACTTCAGCCAGTCAGTAGCTAGAGGTCATTGGTTTTGCCCAAAACTGTATCTAGATAAGCAAAACAATGAAGTCCTTTGTTTGAACGGTCACCGAATCGGCTCTTCCTCTGGAGTGATTTTGGGTACAGAGTTTTTTTTTCTTCCAGGAAACTGGAGGTGAGACTTACTGTGTGCAACTGGATAAGGCTTTAATGAATCAGACAGGGCCATTGCCTCTCCTTGTACTAGGCCGTTTTAGTTGGATTGCTGCCTGAGACATCTTAAACGGTGGCACATGGAATGTTATGCTTTGCGTTTGACATTCCTTACATTTTCCAGATGTTATTTAGACTGAATCCAGAAGAATGTAATGTTTAATCTGGGATTTGGAGGTTAATGGGTTGAAGTTGGCTCCTGCAAAGAAAGAACCAGCTGGATGTTACATCTTCTCAACAACTTTTGACATGAACAACATGTCAAGCCTATAAGATCATGCAAGAAAGCGCCATGTTAAAGTCATGTTTTATTTTTCCCTAAATATATATTTTTTATCTTTGTTTTAATGGTTAAATAAAATTGATAACTGAAAAGTATGTCTAATTAATTAATCATGAAATGTATACAGATTAGCAACATTTTTAACAATAGGTTCAACAAAAAATACATTTTTAGGATCCTTTAAATGTTTTATTTATTCACAATTCTATGTGGATTCTATTAGGCATGGGCCGGTATGAGATTATGACAGTATGATAATCTTGGATAAAAATTTCACGGTATTGCGATTACAGCTCTAAAATGTTATTTTTAAATGTCTGGGTAAAAAAAACTACTTTTTTTTTGTCCCCACTGAATACGTTTTATTTTTAAGAAGCATATAGAACATTTTGGAACCGTAAACATGTCAATAATTAAAATAGATAATTAAATTCTTCTTAATTAAGTGCAGTCACTTAAGTGAGCTTAAACCTGCAGCTCAACAATAATCATAAATCATTTTCTGTTAAAAAAAAAACATCCCTATAAATGGAAAAAAATGCAGTCACTTAAGTGAGCCTAAACCTGCAGCTCAATAATCAAAAACATAAACGAAACAATTTCTAAATGCAGTCATTAAACCTGCAGCTCAACAAGGTTTTTGGAGACATGCTCACTTTCTACACATTCATCTTTCAGTCCAAGTTACGATGCAAGAATGTTCACCTTTCCTGGATTAAGTGTATTCGCTACAATATTTTACTTTGAATTTAAAGCGGAACAAATGGCTCATTTATTTACGTTGATATTATGCCTCGGGATTTTAAAGCGGCACCAGAATCTCGAGCAGCACGAAGATAATCTGATGATAGCTGCGTTGTAACTGATGCTTGTTTGGCAATTTTCTGGTGATTTTTTTTAAACATGTCCAAAAGAAGAACTTTGACCTGGAAGGGCGGACAGGCTATTTAAGGAGAAATGGAAAGAAAGTAGCTAATCTCAACGCCGACAGGTATGTTTAATCACAACTCGTGGCTGTGGTAAATGTGTGCAATATTAAACGACACTGTGACGCACTGGACAGCTTCACATGGAGAAAGTAAATGAGCGAGGAGTGTGCGATATTTATTGTGTACTAATATCCTAACTTGTTTTAATGATGTGCGAGTTGACATTTTGTAACTTTGCAAAAAAACAAACAAACACATCATGAGAGTTTTTCAGTGCCGGATGAAGGCTATCTGTTTACAATATATTTCAATATATGGGGGCAAAAATAAAATGCCCTGTAAGAAATTTAGTTTTTAATATTTATGTCGTGATAGTTAAGCACTGTCTAACTACCAGTATATCAAGAGTGTTGCTTTCCCGAATGTCAGCGCGATCGCAAATGAATTGATTTTATATAACAGCTCAACAAACAAGACGCTAGTATTAAGTGTGTTATATTAGTCACAAGTCTGTTTATCTGTTTTGGCAAGAAAAAGTTTTTAACAAAGCCGAAGTAAGAACAATTGTGTGTCTCCGAGGCAGCACTGTGTATTTTGTTACTGAATTAATCTGTTTTTGAACAAATTATTTGAGTCAATGATTCAGTGGCCCATTCATAAAGACAATCACTAGCTTAGTTTCTAAACAAATCAGCCGTTTTGAATGAATGAGTCAATGGATCACTCATTAAGACGGAGACTTGCTGCCATCTACTGGCCACACAAGGGGACATTTTCTCCGATCCGGCCCTCAACCTTAAATGAGTTTGACACCCCTGATTTAAATGATTTGCCACTGATGATTCAAACACGAGTTTTGGGCAGTGTAGAGTAGCACTTGTTTTGTTTGTCATTTCTCTGATCACAAATGCAGACAGTTTTATGTTTACGCGATGCAATGCATAAAAAGACAGTACAAGTCATTATAATCATTAATTATGTCCCCACTGGATGCAACAAATACCTCGTTTATAATGGGTTTTAATGGTTTTGTCTCGTCGCTCCGGCCAGACACGGCATCAACAGTATGTGAGGGGCGTAACATTTCCTTCACACACTTGAGGTATTCGGCCAATCACAACGCACTGGATAGCTGGCCAATCACAGCACACCTCACTTTTTCAGACTGATGAGCTTTGTAAAAATCAATGCGTTTCAGAAAGGCGGGGCATAGAGGAGAAACAATAATGTACAGTATGTGGAAAATGTTTTTTTTTTTTTTTACTTTAAACCGCATAAACACATTTCATTACACCAAATACACAAAATAATGTTCTTTTTTTAGCAGCATCATATGACCCCTTTAATAAATATTTGAAAATTTAACAGTTCTTTTTATTTTTTGCCAAAAAGGTGCAGCACAACAGAGGTTTACTGTTAAAATTAAAGTGGAGGAGAAAAATTGTGATATGCATTAAAAAAGATTTAATGATACTTAATAATAGTGTATTATTATTATTACTTTAAGTCAAAAGTACATCCGCAAAACATAGTCTTACATTTCCAAGCATAAACAATTCAGCAAAAAATACATGGCACACAGTATTGTGTAAAATACTCAATACTTTTCAGTGTCGAATCAAATGCATATAATTAACTGTCAAATTTTTTACCGTTTATGTCTCAGAATTTGGCTAAATGAGCATCATGTTAATGCATATTTTAAAAAGCATGCCAGTAATGCTTGAAATGCTGGGCAGATTGACAGCCCACTAGGTTTTGGAACAGAGCAATAATGTCCACATGAATAATCTTACATAACTGCAAATATAACTCTTGTGGTGATTTTTAATGTTGTTTTACTCATTTGTTTGTCCTTGAACTAGTATACTGGCCCTGCTCCAAACGCTCTTGCTGCCTACCTAGAAGCATCTCACGCACGCCAACACAAACACTGATCCAAACAGTATGCGGCAGAATGATGCTGCCTTAAACACACCACCTCGTTTCAGCCAACATATGGCAGCATCTTATGGAGAAGACAAACTCAGAATGCATTGCCATAAGCATCAGGGGAAATCTCCTTCATAAATACTTTATCAAGTCCTTCAAAGAATTGATTGAATATAGCTCCATCTTATTAAAAATGCTCTTTATCTTTGTGCACCTATTAGAATAGCGAGCAGCAGTGCTAGGGTTTGGAAAAGAGCAAGAGTTTCCTAAAAGCACCACCTGACTGTGTTTGGCACTTCTGAACTCAAGAGGTCAATCAATTAACCCTCTTAATAGAGTTAGAAATCTCATGAAGTAGCCACCGACTCAGAGTTTACATTAATTATATATCTGGAGATGAGGATGGAGGTTTAGCTCTGAAGGGCTTGTGTCCTAGTTCATGAAGCTCTTGAGACACAAGCAGCTTGCAGATTAATTTAAGGACGTCCAGTGTTCCGGTTTCATGCCCGCATGTAATATCCTCACCGTAGCTCATATCTCTGCTTTATTACAAAGAACCAAGCCAATCAAATGATTTGGTTGTAGGGCTGGGCGATATGGCAAAAAAATTAAATCTCTTTTTTTTTTATTATTATTATTATTATTCAACTTGAAAATGTAATGATTCAAGTAACTTTTTCTTAATTAACCCTCTAGTTAAAGAAAATTCTATTCCAAGTGCACCACACGGTGTCAACATGTGAATGTTGAACAAATCACTTGTTAAATAACTTTGCAGAAAAGATGCATGAACTACAGCTACATCTTGTACGAACTTGTCTAATATGTATTTTTTATGTTCAGAAATAATACGAGGAAAATGCTTTAAAAGATTCTCAAATGTCAAGGTAATACTGAAGGTATAACACCAATAGACTATGATTAACTTCAAATATTCTGTAAACACAATGAACAGCATTGTCAGACATACAGTAGTAGTTTTTTACAGGTTTTTTTAATTCGATTGCGCTGCTTTTACATATTGTAAACATGGTTTGTCTCTTGCAGCGTCTCATGCATGAAACAGCATTCTAAAAACATGCCGCTCAAGTTTAAAGAAGTTCACTCCCATCTTTGGCATCTTTGTCAACACAAAAGCACATTCTGTGTGATACGAGCGCGTCACACTTGAGCGGTTGGATCATTGGACAGTAGCATTGGCATATTGTCAAAGTGTCTAATTCTAACGTCTGGCAATATTTCTATTCGAAATCGTGATTCCTCGATTTATAAATAATAAAATCGTGGCAAAACATTACATTTGAATGAATCGATAAAATCGGAAAAATGGCCCAGCCCTGTTTGGTTGTGTTTTGTGTGCTTCCAGTGAGCACAATGCGAATGTTGTGGTTTTATTTTCCACCATCCAGTCTTTGTCTCATCACAAGTAGACATCTCTGCTGCAGATGGAGCACTGCAGCACGCAGTTCAGTCTGTCCTGCTCCACCTCGCTTGGTTTCATTAATGAGGCTAATGAGTGATTTCCCTCCACATGTGGTCTTAGTCCGTCTGTGGAAGTAATAACTCACTCTTTCCGATAGATGCATGAGGTTATTAGGGCTGCTGCTTCTCCCTGCAGGGTTTGATGAATTTTTAAGTGCCTGGTGTGTTTCTATGGCAGCACTGGAGCGAATGATCTGACTGAAGCGGCCATCTGCCGCAGATCCCAGATCAGTCTGTTTGTGTAGTATTATAGATAAGCTGCAGGTTTCGTCGAAGGGGAAACGAAAACGATAAGCAGCCGCTGACCTACTACTGTACTGTCAGTGTGATGGGCTGCGTGATCATCGCCATGGCAACAGCATCTGGATGATGCGTGTCGTCCTGCTGAGTTTGGGCTGAAGCGCCTGCGGGTGGCTGTAATATATGCAGCACTCCTGAAGCTCTTCAGATGAACAATTACTCTCGTCAGGCACAGTGCTCTCATCAAAGCTCTTTACAGAGCTGCTGTCTTTTTCAAATATTTATGTGTTTCTCTCTGAGCACGGATCAATGCTCTTGATGCACCATGATATTGACCATTACTAACAGCTCTCCAAAGTACAAAGAAAATGATATCTCATTTCAGCCATGTGCAGAAGAAAAAAACGTAAAATGCATGTTTTGAAATGGCTTTGAAGATGTTTTTCATTTTTTCCACTGCAGTAACCATCATAAGGCATACATTTAAAGTGTTTAATGTCGGATTTAAAAGCATAAAAATCTAGTTCAAGTAAATGCATATTTTCCACATGCAGTTTTCTCAAAATAGTCGTGAGGTGCAATATTTCTTCATTTATGTAACACGCCTCGCAAAACTTGAGTGACTCAAACAAAATGCTGAATTGGTCATACACAAGGCAGGGAGGGGTGTGAAGGCTTTAGGACACTTAACTGGCCATATAAAAGCACATTAAGATCAGATTCCTTGAATTTAATATTTTATGGGTTGCAAATCCTCAATAAAATATTGTAAATGTTTTATGTGCTCAACTATTCGAAAGATTGGGGTCGGTAAGATTTTATTATTATTTTTTTTCAATCTTCTTGAAAGTGTCTGATGCTTACCAGGGCTGCATTTATTTGATCAAAAATACAACAAAAACAGTAAAATTGTGAAATATTATATCTATTTAAAATAACTTTTCTATCTAAATATATTTTAAAATGTAATTTATTTTTGTAATGCAAAGCTGAATTTTCAGCATCATTACTTCAGTGTCACATGATCCTTCAGAAATCATTCTAATATGCTGATTTACTGCTCAAGAAAAAAAGTATAATTACTACCAATGTTGAAAACAGTTGTTTCATATTTTTGTGAAAACTGGGATACATTAATTTTTGTTTTATTTTATAGGGTTCTTTGATGAATAGAAAGTTCAAAGGATCAATTTATTTGAAACCGAAGTCTTTACTGTCTCTATTGACCAATTTTATGCATCCTTTCTGAATAAAAGTATTAATTTCTTTCAACAACAACAGCTTGCTGACCCCAAGCCTTTTAACGGTAGTATATATTGTCAGCCTTAATCTGTGCTATTCTGTGGGAAAGTATGTAATGATTCTATCATAAATAATGTGGTGTGTTTGTACACAGATATCATCCAGAAGTCTCAGGAAGGGTACCAGGCCGCCTTTGACATCAGCAAAGACAACATGCAGCCCACTCATCCCATCCGCCTGGGCCTGGCTCTCAACTTTTCAGTCTTTTACTACGAGATCCTGAACTCTCCAGAGCAGGCCTGTGAACTTGCCAAGAAGGTTAGAATGGGTGCTCATGGGGCTCAAAGCTCATACACCAAATTAAGCTTGGTATTATTTATTTATCCATGTATTTGTTCCCTTGTAGGCTTTTGATGATGCCATTGCTGAGCTGGACCAGTTAACCGAAGACTCGTATAAAGACAGCACACTCATCATGCAGCTACTTCGAGACAATCTGACAGTGAGTTCTTGTAAACAGCTGAGAATTTCACTGCCGATAATCATACAAGCAACTGATTTTACTAGCGCTTTAACTCTTTCCTATTTAAAAAACAATCACTAAAATATCGTCAGAATCATAATGGGAGTCGTGTAAAGATTGGACAGTCATTGGAAAGGTCTTTAGTGGAATACAGCAAGTTTATTTGATTCCCTTACAAACTATAGGAGGTATTCAAATGTTAAAATCCGTAAATGTTCGTAGGCATTCATGCGCTTGTTCAAAATCTGTTGGATAGTGTTTGATTGAGTGGAAAGCAGGGGTTTGGATACATGTTTTTCACATTTAAACTACTTTTAAATAGGCAATGAAATGAAAAATCAAAATGGCCTTGATATTTACACAAACAAGTGATTAGAGTTTCATACCTCAGAGCTAACTTTTTTTTTTAGTTTTCCGCCCTTCTGAAACGCATGATGTTTACCCATCACAGCGTTTACTTGTGTTTCTGAAAGAGGTAACGCACCTTGAAATTAGGGCTGGACAATAATTCAGTATCAATATGTATCGCGATGTAATTTTTTCCAATAACGGTGATATGATTTTTTAACACATTTCCGATATTTCGATATACATTACCAGTGTTTCCCATACATTGATTTGTGGCGTTTCAGTGGCGAGCACTGCACGTTTCAAAATCATAACACGGCGGGGGTGTTTTATATGAATGATTTCTTGTTTGTATGAAGGCTAAATACCAATAAAAGGTGAACATTTATTTACGCCATTTGTTTCCTAAAATATTATATCGTTTTATAGGAGTAGGTTTCATATCGATATCGGAATTGTATCGTATCGACCGAAATTAAGAAATATATCGTGATATAAATTTTGGCGATATCGTCCAGCCCTACTTGAAATGAAGTATATTTATAATTTACAAGTATTAGATCTAACCTCTAGACAATTTATATTGAATATACAGATCTGAAAATGCATTTCATGAGCACTGTTACTTTAAAATACAAAGCTCATGACGTAAGACACTGAAAAAAAAAACGACAGAAATGCAAATTACAAACAGATGTAGCTTTTTTTTTTGCCACGTTTTGCTAGTTTTAATGCAAAGTCAAGTAAATATGGAAAATGCAATATTACCTACAGAAGGCGATCCTGATTATAAAGAGCTCAAACATAAGTCAAGAAAGGTTGGGATGTAACAGTCATTCTTCTTACGGCTGTCAGTAATTAAAAAAACTGTCGTTTTCTCAGTTTTTATCAAATAAGATAAAATCTCTGGATGTATCATGCTCTTTTCCACCCATTAAATGGTCCTTATTTAAAAAAAAAGAAAATAGACATTTCAGTGGCCAGATCTGGATGTGCACACTTTAACCTCCCCCGCTTTGATGTTTTCAGCTGTGGACCTCTGACAATCAGGCCGATGGTGAGGACACAGAGGAGGGCCGGGAAAACTAAAGCCGACTCCACAAAGAAGCTTTTCAGTCAGCACAGCGAGAGACAACGCTGACGCTTTTCCAGTTCCAGCTTCATACTCACCAGCCCGTCATTTATGTGTGTGTTTGGATGTGAGCGTGTGAAGGAGAGACTGTGTTTGTGTACGTGTGTTTGTTTGGGAGGCAAACGGCAGTTGTTTGTCTTCAACATGTTCATTGTGGATTGGAGAATGCAGTGTAGTTTGCTGGCTTGATGTGTGCTCATGGGATGCCAGTCACCATCAACTTTGCTGTAGGTGCATATGTGAGCGAGAGAGTGAGTATGAACCCTTTTCTGAGTTTACTAGGGGAGCAGTTAGTGATGGGTTTCTTGTGGCTTAGACTGAATTCTTCACTTTCCTAAAGAATCATGGGAAATAAACCAAAAGTCAGTATGAACGAATACTTGTGACAGATTGGGCTCGTGCAAAGACATTCTACTTCAGTTGTCAAGTGTTTGATTTCTCATTGGTGAATAATAACGCGTACAATCTCTCTGTCGACCACAGACCTAAGATCAAAAAGACTTGACACATGGCTTATACTGTAACTTTGATATAAAAGTCTTGTTACCGGAGCAGTGAGGAATGCTTTTCATGTGCTTATCTGATTAATATACGGTTTTCTATTAGGAGTTTCGGTTTTGTTTTATTTGTACTACTACTTACTCGATCTGTTTTTAGTTTGTTTTGTTTACTCTTTTGATACTTGCCTAAACTGCATGTGGCTTTAGTTAATCAGGGTGACTGGAGTTGGCTGATTGGGTTGCCTAGAAACTGTCTTAGAATTTTCATACGGAACACTCAGCATTATTGTTATTTGTTATGGAGGGTGGGCGGAGGGATCTGGATCTCATGTTAGTGGAATTAAAACGGATAAAACACAAACCACATGATCTCTTGGTCTTTTTGCCTTGCGTTCGGTCTCTGGTGTTTTTCAAACCTGGCCGTTCCAGAAAGATCCCGGACTTCAAATGTTCATTTAGATTTAGATGAGTGCTTGCGGGGGAATTATTAAAGAAACGGTTCCCAAAGCATGAGAGTCGCCCTTACGTCGTTCCAAACCTTTCTTGGAACATAAAAGGAGATGTTAAGAAGGGGGGGGGAAACTTTATAGTTATCAAATGCTGAAACTGAGAATGTGACGTCTGTGATTTCAAACAAAACTGGCTCTGTGGCCATAACTGATGTGAAACTGACTTTGACATGCCGTCTTTAATGTACATTAGAAGACGTGTCTAAACCAATTCGGACCACTGTTGTTATTGTTAACTAAAACAACAACCAAAAAAAAAAAAAGTATGTTAACTCAGCATTATAATCAACATAAAAAAAAAAAAAACAATCTAGATGCCAGGGCTTTAAGTTGAAGACAAAAATAAATCTACATACACTAAAATTAAAACGAAAACTAAAAGTACATCAATGACACTAAAATAACAGACCTGGACAGTTTTACAATTGTGAACTGTGAGTCCCTGACAACTTATGTAAATTAATTAAATCTTCAAATGTCATGAAAATTACTTGTACATTTCAAATTTGGCTAGAAATTGCTTTTTAAAACTGAAATAACTTTTTTTAAATCCTGGTCCAGTAAGTGTATAGTAGTTCAATGGTCAAAATGTGAAGGATAAT
The DNA here is from genome assembly GCF_001515645.1 of Sinocyclocheilus grahami. Taxonomy (NCBI): domain Eukaryota; kingdom Metazoa; phylum Chordata; class Actinopteri; order Cypriniformes; family Cyprinidae; genus Sinocyclocheilus; species Sinocyclocheilus grahami. Next base: position 549,311 of record NW_015505625.1, read on the forward strand.
ATAATGAAACCTGAGAATATCAGGGATTTTTAAAATTGTGATTTCAATTCCTTAAGGACTTGTGAGGATTAAGAAAATCGGTAACACTTTACAATAAGGTTCCATTAGTTAACGTTAGTTAATGTATTAACTAACATGACCAAACAATGAATACATTTATTACAGTATTCTTCTTTGTTAACGTTAGTTAATGAAAATAGTCATTCATTGTTAGTTCACTGTGCATTAACTAATGTTAACAAACACCGCTTTTGATTTAATAATGCATCAGTAAATGTTGAAATTAACATGAACTAAGAATAAGTGCTGTAGAAGCATTGTTCATTCTTAATTCATGTTTACTTAAGTAGTGAACTAATGAACCTTATTGTAAAGTGTAAAACTTAAAAAAATCATGAAAAGTATTAGTAAATGCACATTTCAGTGGCTAGAAATTGCTAATTAAACCTGGAATAATTTAGTATAAAAAAGATCCAGTGGCTGTATATAGTAATTTAATTGTATAAAAATACACGTATAGAATAGAGTATGTATGTATGTGTGTGTGTGTATATATATATATATACATACACACACTCACAGTGCCCTCCACTAATATTGGCACCTGGCTGTGAAAATAAATCTGCATTGTTTATCCTTTTGATCTTTAATTCACCCAATTATTGCAACATCCTTTTCCCAAGATAACAGCTCTGAGTGATATTTTATTTCAATAACTAAACATAATATTTGTAGTAATTTTTGTTAACAGTAACAACACCGCAGTAAACAGCAGAAGGCCACAACACACCCCGGCGTACTATCATTTTTTATATTTTACGTTTTCACTGTAATTTTTGACATTCCCACTAGTTTTTTGTTCAATTCTATTTAGCTTGATTTTGTTTTTATTTCAGCTCAAATTGAAGTATTTGTTTTATTTTATTTGAATAAATAAAAATAAAATTTTTCTCTCTTTTTCTGGAAAATAATCAGAAAAATGAAACTGCTATTTAATTGCCATGACTTCGACAACTTCTAGTTTCCCCCCAGTTCTGAAAATATGTCTTTGCTAGTGTTGTAGGGGAAAAACTACCAATAGCCTAACTGCATTAATTTGTGGTCATAAATGAATAAATGATTAGAAGGCTTCCTACATCCAGTTCAGCTCAAAAGCCCAGAATGTCTGCACTGGAAGTCTGAATCTAGGCAGTAGTTCTTCCAGGTCTGTGACTCCCTCTGTTGGTGATCCTCAGTGCACACGTCTGTGCTGTTAATGAATTTAATTGTAAAACTGATAACTAGCAAGTGAACAATGAGGATGAGGAGCAGGTAGGGCTCTTGAAGCACCCATTTTTTGTAGCTGGTGAAAATACTAGCGCTCTAATCATTTTGGCCACCACTGTATAAAATTAAATATTTATTTAAGCGAATTGCCTATTCTTAATTAAATGAATAAACGTTAAAAAAAATTATATTTAGTCATTTATTTTCGCTTTTATACATTCGTTACAAAAATCAACGCTTCATCGTTCTGAACGCTTATTGGCCAGATCTGCGGGCTCGAACACGTCTCATCCAATCACCATCAAGCCCGCTGAGCTACTGCTGCGTCACATTGCGGCGGCGGCGGCTCGCCCCGCCCCTTCTCTCCCGATCCCCGGCTGTTAGTGCTGAGAGAGTGCGCGTGTGCTCCGGAGCTCGCCTCGGCACACATTATATATATAAAAATAAAAAAATACAAAAAAATTAAAAACTTTTAAAAACTCCAAAAAATCATTTTATTTATTTTTCTTTTTTTTTTTTAAAAATTAAAAATCGGTGAAGTGGAAGCTGGAGGCCTTGAAACACCTCAACAACCCCGACAAATAACGACAGTCTCGTCTGTGAGCTCGCGAAGGCCTGCTCGAGTCGTTGGTTTTGGATTTTTCGCGTTTTTAAAATCTCAGTTGCCCTAAATATCCGTCACTTTTAAACGGAACGCTGTAACCGTCCAGGCGAAGTTGTCTGTTAGTCGACGGGTTTCAGGTTTAAAAGCTGGCGTGTTGACATCCAGCGTTAGCTCTATTCGGACGTAGCTGAGCTAGCGCCGCGAAGCGCGTACCATCCTGCGGGCGGAGAGAGCATGAACCCCAGCGCTCCCAGTTACCCCATGGCCTCGCTGTATGTTGGAGACCTGCACCAGGACGTGACTGAAGCCATGCTGTACGAGAAGTTCAGCCCGGCCGGGGCCATCCTCTCCATCCGGGTGTGCAGGGACATGATCACGCGCCGGTCGCTGGGCTATGCCTATGTCAACTTCCAGCAGCCCGCGGACGGTAAACGACGGCGTTGACGCTAAAGACGCATTGCAAATTAAATGTAGCGTGCTTCTGCAGCACAAGCGTCTGTGTTGGGTTATTATGAATTATGAAGCGTTGAGGAGCATGACGGCTGCATGCTGTTGCATGACACAGTGAGCGGCGTGCCTGTCATGTTTAGGGCGTGGGTGGGCGGGGAGATAACCCCTGTCAGGCTTGTCAGGACAGTGCCCTGATCGCATTGAGTATGGCTGTTTGTTCTCCCTGCTGTATTGTTAAGCTGTATCATGCTGTTTTCAATAGGGTTAAACGTGGTCTTGGAGGTGTCACGTGCAGCCCCTCTAATTTAGGTCAGACATGATCAGTGTGCAGTCCGAGATTCCTTGTCCCTTTTTTTGGATTCAGGGTGCATCCTATATCATATGCTATGTGGATTTTGGTGGTTGCACAAAAAGGGTTCAGAAATTAATCTGAGATTGGGCAAAAATGCAGTCAAAAAGGGACTAAGCAATGTCTATGTAATGAATGCACCACTTTTATCCTCAATCTGGTTATTCACATGGACGATTTTATGATTTACATGAGATAAAAATATGCACTTCATTTTCAGTTAATGTCAGGATCATCTATTGCAAATGTAAGGCTCAACACTACAGGTGACAATATTAATGAATAGATTTGAGCATATGCTTCCCTAGTTGATTAATAACGGTACATGAAGACACGTTTTGAATGAAGTTTTCTGAAATTTTGTAAAATATAGAGGTGTTGTCTAATTAAATATGAACTTCTTTGTATCTGTATCAGAACAGAAGCTTCAGAACATTTCATTCGGATTTTGTTTAATGTTATTTGGAACTTTTTATGACTCCAGAAAATACCATATTTTTATGAAATTAAATATTATATAAGTCTATAAATCTCAAATAGAAATAAAACCGTAAAGACAACTAATGACGAGAGAAGTTAGAATAGACTATTTTAAAGAAATAGATTTTTAAAAAGGTTTCTCCTGGAATAATTTGAGTTTTAAAATGCAGTAAAATCAAGAATCTGTGATTTGTTAGTTCTCGTTAACTTTTACTTAATTGACAGAAGTACAAAGAAAAGATTTCCGAAGTTTTCACTGACCAACGTAAATGTAACCAACGCAACACACTCAAAAAAGGTGGGACAGAGGCTAAATAAAAGTGCAAAAGTTATAGAATATCCATGTTAAACTGTTTTGAACCGGCTCACAGTAAGCAGGTGAATTGGTAATAGGTCAAGGTATCGTCTTTTGGGTATAAAAGGAACATCTCGGCCTTTGCAAGCAAAGCCGACTACCATATATAATAATGTGAAAAGATTCAGGGAATCCAGAGAAATCACAG
>NW_015505625.1:553383-555600 GCF_001515645.1 Sinocyclocheilus grahami
TGAGATTGGGCAAAAATGCAGTCAAAAAGGGACTAAGCAATGTCTATGTAATGAATGCACCACTTTTATCCTCAATCTGGTTATTCACATGGACGATTTTATGATTTACATGAGATAAAAATATGCACTTCATTTTCAGTTAATGTCAGGATCATCTATTGCAAATGTAAGGCTCAACACTACAGGTGACAATATTAATGAATAGATTTGAGCATATGCTTCCCTAGTTGATTAATAACGGTACATGAAGACACGTTTTGAATGAAGTTTTCTGAAATTTTGTAAAATATAGAGGTGTTGTCTAATTAAATATGAACTTCTTTGTATCTGTATCAGAACAGAAGCTTCAGAACATTTCATTCGGATTTTGTTTAATGTTATTTGGAACTTTTTATGACTCCAGAAAATACCATATTTTTATGAAATTAAATATTATATAAGTCTATAAATCTCAAATAGAAATAAAACCGTAAAGACAACTAATGACGAGAGAAGTTAGAATAGACTATTTTAAAGAAATAGATTTTTAAAAAGGTTTCTCCTGGAATAATTTGAGTTTTAAAATGCAGTAAAATCAAGAATCTGTGATTTGTTAGTTCTCGTTAACTTTTACTTAATTGACAGAAGTACAAAGAAAAGATTTCCGAAGTTTTCACTGACCAACGTAAATGTAACCAACGCAACACACTCAAAAAAGGTGGGACAGAGGCTAAATAAAAGTGCAAAAGTTATAGAATATCCATGTTAAACTGTTTTGAACCGGCTCACAGTAAGCAGGTGAATTGGTAATAGGTCAAGGTATCGTCTTTTGGGTATAAAAGGAACATCTCGGCCTTTGCAAGCAAAGCCGACTACCATATATAATAATGTGAAAAGATTCAGGGAATCCAGAGAAATCACAGAACATGTAGAGCAAGGCCTCAGTTGAATGTGCTTGACCTTTGAGCCCTCAGATGACATTGCATGAGAAACCATCGATCTGCAGTGTTAAATATAGCCACATGGGCTCAGGAGTACTTCAGAAAGTCACTCGCACTTAACACAGTCTGCCGCTGCATCAAGAAATGCAACTTGAATATCTGTTACTCAAGGAGAAAGCTATCAATTTTATGCAGTGATAACACCAGATTCTCTGGACCAGAGCTCATCTCAGATAGTCTAAAAGACACAAAAATGTGTGCTGTGCTCAAATGAGTCCACATTTCAACTTGTTTCTTGGACCAAAGGGACCATCCAGACCTTCATCAGCGACAGATGCAAAAGCAAACGTCTGTCATGGTATGGGGGTGCAGCAGAGCAAACAGCATGGGTGACTGGCATATGTGTTAAGGTGCCATTGATATGGAGGCATATATTGGAATTGTACAGAGATATATACTGCCATCAAGATAAAGTCTTTCATGGGAAGTCTATGGTTATTAGATCAAGACAATGCCAGGTCTCATTCTGCATGTGCTATAACAGCATGCTTTCGTAGAGACAGAGTGAATGTGTTAGAGTGGCCTACCTGCAGTCCAGATCTGTCTCCTATTGAACATGTATGGCCCATCATGAAAAGGAGAATCAGACAACGATGACCACAGACTGCTGAGCTTCTGAAGTCTTGTATCAAGCGAGATTGGACAAAAATTTTGCTCACAAAACTTTTAACAATTAGTATCCTCGTAAACCCAAACAATGAAACATTGTAATTAAAAGGAAAGTTGATGTGACACAGTGTTAAACATGCCTCTGTCCAAACTTTTTTTGGAGTGTGTTGCAGCCACCAAAATCAAAATGTTTGTTTACAAAATAAAATTAAGTTGGTCAGTGAAAACATTGGAATTTTTTCTTTGTACTTTAGTCCATTAAATAAAAGTTAAAGAGAAAGAACAGATAACATATTCTTGATTTTATGGCATTTCACAAAACGTCCCAACTTTTCTGGAATTGGGGTTGTATGTATTTGTTTTTGTTCCTATTGTTATTATTGTTATTTTAAGAATATTTGTATGTTGAATGTTTTTAAGATAAAATTGTTAAATTATTGTAAACAATGTATTGAAATATTGTAATCATAATTCTGTTGACTTTGCCATGAATATAGCCATTGCCGCTGATATGGCGTTAAATCGTAAGTAAATAAATAAATAAATAAATAGACACAAATAGGTAGTGTTATAAAACAAACATTTAAATAAGTATTTTGGAGGTTTTCTTTCTACTAGTCTACTAGTC
>NW_015505625.1:558997-568011 GCF_001515645.1 Sinocyclocheilus grahami
CAAAATCAAAATGTTTGTTTACAAAATAAAATTAAGTTGGTCAGTGAAAACATTGGAATTTTTTCTTTGTACTTTAGTCCATTAAATAAAAGTTAAAGAGAAAGAACAGATAACATATTCTTGATTTTATGGCATTTCACAAAACGTCCCAACTTTTCTGGAATTGGGGTTGTATGTATTTGTTTTTGTTCCTATTGTTATTTTAAGAATTTGTATGTTGAATGTTTTTAAGATAAAATTGTTAAATTATTGTAAACAATGTATTGAAATATTGTAATCATAATTCTGTTGACTTTGCCATGAATATAGCCATTGCCGCTGATATGGCGTTAAATCGTAAGTAAATAAATAAATAAATAAATAGACACAAATAGGTAGTGTTATAAAACAAACATTTAAATAAGTATTTTGGAGGTTTTCTTTCTACTAGTCCAAAAGATGTGTATGCAAAATATCCAGAAATATTCAAATTGTTGAGTGTGTGAAATAAAAAAACAATGGTTTTGCCAGTAGTGCCTTAAGTGCTAATCATTTTAGTGGACTCATAATTGTTTTTGCTTCCAGCTGAACGGGCTCTAGACACGATGAACTTTGACGTGATCAAGGGTAGACCTGTCCGCATCATGTGGTCTCAGCGCGACCCCTCTCTGAGGAAGAGCGGCGTTGGAAACATCTTCATCAAGAACCTGGATAAGTCTATTGATAATAAAGCTCTTTATGACACCTTCTCTGCATTTGGCAACATCCTGTCTTGCAAGGTAAGGCACATACACGCTTTTGAGTGCTTTGCAGAGGTTTGATGATTGAGTGTTGGATTTTTTTGTGCATGAGTGCTTCTTTTGCTCAGTGGGTGCATGATTTTATGCCTGATATCCTTTCTTAAGGTGGTTTGTGACGAGAATGGCTCAAAGGGCTACGGCTTTGTGCACTTTGAGACCCAGGAGGCCGCTGAAAGAGCCATTGAGAAAATGAATGGCATGTTGCTGAATGACAGAAAAGTGTAAGTGAGATTTTTAGCACTGCCCCAAACCTGAGCATTAGGTTGAAGGAAAATTGCTAAATAACTTGCCAGCTAACATGAGGAGTGGCTTCGACTAACAGACTAAGTGTGTGGAAGGGTTGGACTAAGTGACATTAAAGAGTTTTCATTAAAATATTGTAACATAAAATTAACCGGAAATGAAAAATTACACAGATAGTGTGTATTTTGTTGTTGTTGTAAATTTTCATTTTTGGGTGAACTATTCCTTAAAGCGACATTCTGAAAAACATTTTGGTGTCCATTTTTATATTGCCTAATATACGTTTGTTTAAATATTGCATGCAAGTACTATTGCATTATGACAGACATTGTATAGTCTACAATCCCAGGTATGAAATTGTGCTCCAGGAGGGAATTCAATCATTTCAATATTTTGTCATCACTAAAATGTTCACAGAAGTGCATTTGAGATACACTACCATTAGAGGTCGACCGATATGGGTTTTTCACTGGCCGATGCTGATATTTAGAAATCAGGGCAGCCGATATATGATGCCGATTATTTTGGCTGATATGTTTGATTTTCTTTTTTTTCCCCATTCATCTCATAAAAGTGAGTTTGAGTAAATGATTATTGCAGGGTACAAGATAGTAATAGTAGTAGTAGCCTAATTCAGAGTAATAATATGTGGCTCAAAACTTAAGCACCTTCTCAAAACAGTTCTGAAGCATGCTTTTTGTTCATGTTTGCTGACAGACACCAGTGTTTCCCACAGACTTGCAAATGCAACTTCATTCTCTGCCAGCAGGAGGCGCTGTTGGAGCGGGAGATATAGCGGTTTCCCCGGTAACGGCTGTAATCAAATCAGCCCTGCGCTCACAAACGCTACTTTATCAGGCATTACAGTAAAGACGAAATGAAAATGACACCGAAGCTTTTCTGAAGACGGTCGGTTCTTTTCAAAGATACATTCATATAAAAGCAACGTGAAGTGCTCATTTTATTCAACAAAGTATAAGCCTTTTGGAAAATCTATTTGTGGTGGTCAGTTTTGATACTGTGACAAGTCGCCACAAATAACTCAATGTATGGGAAACACTGGACACTGCTGTAAGTCAAATGGCCAAGTGATAACAAAAATTGGTAGGGTGTCCCAATTCGTCATTTTAGCGTTCAAAAGTGTGCTCACGAGCGCCCTCTTTGCAGCCGCTATGCACCCTCAATGCGCACTTCTGCCGAGCCCGCACCGGGGCGAGCTCCGCAGCAGACTTCTACCCGACAGTCAAAGCGGCATTACATCACGAAAGTGCGGACTCAGAGGAAGACCGCGAGGGTTTAGGGTGCCATTTGGGACAGGGCCTCAGAGGGAGTTCCGCAACAACGCTTAGCTGCCCGCCGGTGCACTTGCCTATAAATCGGCCTAATTTGCAGCACAATCGGCCGATGCCGATTAATTAAAAAATGCCAAAAATTGGCCGATCAATCGGTCGACCTCTAACTACCATTGAAAAGTTTGAAGTCTGTAAGATAATTAAATGTAGTGCACTCACCAATGCTGCATACATTTATTAAAAAATGCAGTAAAAACAGTAATATTGTGAAATATTATTGCATTTTTAAATGTTTTCTATTTGAGTATATTTTAAAATGTGATTCATTCCTGTAATCAAAGCTGAATTTTCAGCAGCATTACTCCAGTCTTCAGTGTCACATGATCCTTCAGAAATCATTTTAATATGCTAATGAAGAAAAAACATTATCAGTGTTGAAAATGTTTGTACTGCTTCATACTTTTATGGAAACCATGAATCATGATAAAAAAAATTGACGAATTAATAAAAAAAAATCAGGAATTGATGAATAGACTGTTTTTCAAAAGAAGAATATTTATTTAAAATATAAATATTTTGTAACATTATAGTCTTTACTGTCATATTCAAACAATTTAATGTCCATGCTGAATAAAGTATTTCTTTCAAAAATCTTACCTAGACTTTTCAATGGTAGTGTATGTACTAAACAAACCTGGTTTATACAAGTTAAATAATTCTTCCTTGTTAATTGAGTAATAAACTGTGGAAAGCTTTCCTTAATTAATGACTAATTACAAAGATAAATGGTATATTGTTGAAAAATCCTAAATGTCTTGATAAAATGTAAGCTATGTCAACCAACCTCTTGAAATAACTGCTTTGAGATCCATTAGATCCTCCCATTAAATGGTCCTAATTTCTATCAGGTTTGTAGGGCGCTTCAAATCTCGCAAGGAGAGGGAGGCTGAGCTCGGCGCAAGAGCCAAAGAATTTACCAATGTGTACATCAAAAACTTTGGGGAAGACATGGATGATGACAAACTCAAGGACGTCTTCAGCAAATATGGTAAGTTCTTTGTAGTACTGCAGTTTTTACACTGTTATTCTCTATTGACTTACACATTACCAAAACTTTTTCCTCATTTGATAAGGTACTGCCATGAGCATCCGTGTCATGACTGATGAGAATGGAAAGTCCAGAGGCTTTGGATTTGTGAGTTTTGAGAGGCACGAAGACGCCCAAAGGGTCAGTTCAACTTATTGTTGTCAAACTAATGTAATTGACTTCCTGACGTAAACTTAAACATAGGATACACATGTACAATAGTTCTGCTCTCTTCTGACAGGCTGTGGATGAGATGAACGGCAAAGAACTGAACGGGAAGTTCATCTATGTAGGTCGTGCTCAGAAGAAAGTGGAGCGGCAAACTGAGCTCAAGCGCAAATTTGAACAGATGAAGCAGGACCGCATGACTCGTTACCAGGTCAGTGAGGGTGAACTCTGACCTCTGCAGCCTTGTCAAATTTGGTGTTTCCTCCTCAGTGGACCACACTGGCCAAAATTGCTGCAACAGTGAATTTGTAGCCCATGGGCCTCACGTTCCTGTATAGTGGATATTGGGGATAGAAGGGCTATGTACAACTGTTTCTTATTCAAGGACGTGAGTTAGACTGTGTAACTGCATTTGGATCTTTAATTTTATTTTTTAAATCCAGGGGAAGTGTGTTGTAAGTGCCCTCACAGATGCAGATCTTCACAGCCGTTTGCTGTCTTTACAGGGTGTCAATCTTTACGTGAAGAACTTGGATGATGGTATTGATGACGAGCGTCTTCGTAAAGAGTTCTCTCCCTTCGGTACAATCACCAGTGCCAAGGTACGATTGTGAATCCATCTGACCAAGTTATTTATACACATTCTAGACATTTCCTATAAGAACTAAATGTACACATTGATGGTCTTATTAAAATTCATTGGATTCAAAAATTGATTGTTTTACTTTAATGCACTTTCTTGGCCTAATTGGGTACAATTTATCAGTGCATGTTACTGCAGCGCAGAAATGTTTTTAGTTACTGTACTAAAGCCTAAAAATACCTTTGTATGTTTCTTAAATATCTGCAGACATATTAAGTTCACATACCTGTTTTGGTCTGTGTGACTCCGCCCACTGCCAATTTACCCAATAGGATTTTGACAGCCATGGTTGCCAGTTCGTTCGCGATAATGACAGCTGTTTGCATAGCTTCTCAGTGAACTATGGCTCTGTGTAGTAAATGCTGCTCCATCTGAAAGCATGTGAAAATACCACATTTAATAACATGTTTTTACGCCAAACTCACTTCATAACATCAGTCGAGTGTTTGAAATAAATCCTTCTGTGAGATGATGTGGCTTCTTACACAGAATAAGGCACGCCACATATTTCATAGTATTCTAAGCAGTGATTTACTACTGATCACAGAACTCTGCTTCACTGAAAGTTACGCATGACAATCGCAGCTTCTGCCTAATCGCGATTTCATTTCGATTTATCGTGCAGCCCTAGTATATCAGCCATGAAAGCCAGCAAACAAACTAGGTCAAAGATCACAGATTCTACCCAACTTAAGAAGTCTCGGCATCCATCTAAAAAGCTCTAAGACCAGAGGCTTATTAAAACATGGATAAATAATTTCATGAACTTGTCGCCTTACATTGTCAATGTAAATGGCCAGTTTCCACCATCCAGAGGAATAAAATGACTTTGTTTCCCTTGATGTAATATCTTTGCAAATGCCATTTCATGTTGATTTTGTTGCATGTTGCCTTTTAGACAAAAATTGAAGTCTTCCCCCCGTGTCACAGGTCATGATGGACGGTGGTCGCAGTAAAGGCTTCGGATTTGTCTGTTTCTCTTCCCCTGAGGAAGCCACTAAAGCGGTGACTGAGATGAATGGCCGTATTGTGGCCACTAAGCCATTGTATGTGGCTCTTGCTCAGCGCAAAGAGGAACGGCAGGCACATCTCACCAACCAGTACATGCAGAGGATGGCCAGTGTCCGTGCAGTGCCAAACCCCGTCATCAACCCCTACCAGGCTGCACCTCCATCAGGATACTTCATGGCTGCCATTCCACAGGTGGGTTGGTTCTCATATTGCTTAGATTAACATGACTGCTGATTTTTTTCCCCCCTAATGATTTCCTTGCATCACAGGCCCAGAACAGAGCTGCGTATTACCCTACCAGTCAGCTCACCCAGCTCAGACCCAGTCCCCGCTGGGCCACGCAGGGTGTCCGACCTCAGCGTAAGTCAACTTTGTATCCCAGAAACCTGCTTTATTAAATGAATCCAATAGTACTGATTCATACTAATAAAGACATTGAACCTTTCCTACAGACTTCCAGAACATGCCAGGCACAATGCGCCCATCTGCCCCCAGACCTCAGAGCTTCAGCACCATGCGTCCTGCGTCTCAGGTGCCCCGCATGATGTCCACTCAGCGTGTTGGTGAGTAGTTTCAGCCTTTACATGCTCCACAGCACCATGAGGTTTTGGTGACATAGAATATTCAGTAGGGCTGGGAAAATAAATCGATGCATCGAGAAATTATTCAGCATTGATTCTGAGATTTTCCGAATGCATCGGGATTCTTTCTCACGTCGATTAGTTTTGAACAGCAGATGGCACTGCATGCTTTAGAAACAGCCGTACTCTGCTTGTTTCCAAATCCTTACACACACTTGAACCTAAAATAATCATTCATAAAATTCGAAAAGGTTGAAGCAAATTACAGTGGGCTGTTTACAATAATCTCTCGTCATAAAAGCATTCTGAGCCGAGGTGAAATTACATGACTCAGCCAAATGCACAAGCGCTCTTCTTCATAAGCATTTGAGTGTGCGGATAAAAACTAGATTAGAGCGCCATCTGCTCTAAAAATTAGTGGTCGACCGATATATCGCCAATGCCGATATATCGGCTGATATTTGGCATTTTGGAAATATCGGCATAGGCCGATAGGTTTTCCTGTTTGGCCGATGCATTCGAGGCGGGACTTTTATTTTGACGGCGCTGAGAACGGCAGCGCCTGGGCTCACAGTGCTCACATTCTCCCTCTTGTTCGCTGTCGTCGTTAACAGTTCTGTCTAAATACGGATAGAAGTCTGTCTAATAATCAGATAGAACGGTTAAACAAATGAATTAAGAGGTATACAAAAAGTCTTATAATGACTGGTTTTATATGTTTAGTAATAGAAAGGCAAACATTATAATACTTTCTTGTTTGCCGTCAGCATTCAGCAAATACACATTTATATCATTTAAACAAATCTTTGAATGTCTAATAAACATCCAATTTCAAAAACCTTGCAAACTTAGTGGAATCTAGTTGAGATCTTGTGAAGTGTGCATGTGTATCCTGCATGATCGTGTGTATTCTGCGTGACGGTCGATCCGTGTGAATTGAATGCTGACAGGAGTTCAGCTTCACTGGAGACGCGAGATATGAAATATGATTAATGCACACAAACTTCCCAGAATACTGAGTGCCCTGTTGGTTACAGTGTTTACTTCCTTTTTAATTATATTTTTATTAAATATTTATTTATTTGTGAAAAATACGTTGTCATCTAAAGTAAAAGTATGTTAATTAAACACATTTATTTTATAATCAATTTTCAAATGATTTCAAATTTCTTAAAAATGAATTACAATAAATAAAATTATATCGGCCGTCGGCCACCCTGCTTTCCAAGATATCGGCACCGGCTGTCAAAAAACCAATATCAGTCGACCACTAGTTCAAATCTAAGCTCAGAATCGATTCCAGAGAGATTCTGCATCGATTTAGTGTCGCAGACCTAATATTCAGTGATTTTGTGAATGTTGTGATTTAACACACTTGATTTCATTTTCCTTTTAAGTTTCTTAAAGACCGTGTCATTAGACCATGGAAATCTGCTGTCCTGCAGAGTTTATATTTAACCCTAATCACACATGTCTGAACCAAATAAAGAAGGGTTTCAGTTTCATTAAAATCACAAAGACAAAAGCATTTTACTTCTTACCATATTAAACTTTTTTGGCTTCAGTGGCTGTTGGTTTAAATGATGGTTCCTTAAAAAACAGCCTCATAATAATTTTGGGTCAGTTTTGACCTGCGAAGAGATACGTGACCTGTGCTGGCAAAATGAATCACAATGAGTACATTTTTAAAAGTTCTTATTTTTACATTCTCCGTTAAAAGACCTTCAAAATGATGTACGAGTGGTTGGAATCTGACTGAAAATGACAGATACATCCGTTTGAAGTCGATGGAGTCAGCAAAGTCAATTTTGAGTTAAAGTTTTCTGAAGGTTCCAAAGCAGAATCACCTAGCAACATTGCATCTTTTCCCCCACTTGTTTTCTTAATCATTACTATATTAATAATCGCAATAAAGCTATTTTCATTTTATCTTTGTCATGGGTTCGATGCAAAAAAAGAACAAATATAAGAAACAAGTGTATAATGAATGACTTTATTCATTTTTCATTTAAACATAAGCATTCAAGTAAGAAAAACTTTAAAAAATCACTTCAGTGTGTTCATTACAAATAAATTAAAACTACAGAACCAGTTCAATCAAGTGCAGCGAGTGATTACCTCTTTTCTTTGATCATTTTATTAGGCCTAACACCAATGCGACCGACAGCCTATATTAAGACATAGTGTAATGCACAGATCTAATATAATGTTACACATCTGATGTTTTTCCCCAGACTTTCACTTAAGACATAACAGATTATGTTTGCGTGAATACTTAAAGCTGCAGTCCGTAACTTTTGGCTCTAGCGGTTAATAAACCGAACTGCATGCGTCTTGTGGAAGAACATTTTAGCCAGAGCTACTTTTCTCTGTTTATGTCTATGACAAATCAGGCAAGTACTGGGCTACTCCGCAGCGTTACCTACCCGAACCAGTCTGAAATAGTCCGAATATAAACACTTATTATAGGTGTACTGTAGTGATTCAGGACAAGCCAAAAACACGGTTTATAAAATGGATTCATGGTGTACTCGCTTATTATATAAATTGTCAATTTTGAACACAAAGTTACGGACTGCATCTTTAAATATATTTAGCCTACTGTAATTCTGTGTAAATGTGGGGATCGCGTGGCATCGCTGTCATCTTTATGCGGTCGCTTCGGATGTCAGTCAGCGCGAGAAGCGAGCGGAGAAATAGGTACTCCTCTCAGAAAGTATACAAATAAAGACACTCTTAGATGTTTAATTTATTTGGAGCATTGGGGCCACTAGACGAGTGGTTAATGGATTTTTTTTTTCTTCACTTTTTAAATTAAATTTTTTTTTGGCCTGTAGCTCAAAATTAGCCTGTGTGCATATATACAAAATTAGCACGTGTCACATATACAAGATCTAAATTATAGTTTTTAGTACAGGAGCCAAATATTTGTCTATAAAAAAAAAAACAAATTTATTCAAGTTGATTTGATTCAAAGGAGGCTTTACAGATGACATGTAGAGCAATATATATATATATATATATATATATTGTCGCGGGGTGAATGAGAGCACAGACTCGGTACTGGTCGAAAGAGCCCCGGAGGGTGATACGGGCTAGGATTTTGGCTTTGAGCTCGTCATGCTGTTCGTTCCGGGGTGCCCTCAGGGCATAATAGGCCCGCTGCGCTTCTCCGGTGAGGAAGGGGGCGATGATGCGATCCCACTCTTC
>NW_015505625.1:568347-591138 GCF_001515645.1 Sinocyclocheilus grahami
GCCGAGAGCTCCGTTAGGCGGCGGATGACCTCTTCCATGTGTCCGGGGGAAGAGAGCAGTTTCTCTTAGAAGAAGCACAGATATCGTTAAAGCCACCTGGCGGTACCCGTCTGTGTCTCAATTCACCTGTTCCACCAGCATTCTCCACCATATGTCGCGGGGTGAATGAGAGCACAGACTCGGTACTGGCTGAAAGAGCCCTGGAGGGTGATTTATTTGCCCACACACTGATCACACGTGCCCTTGATGACTGGTGCTCGGTGCCCGTGACTTATGTACTGTGTGTGTATATATATATATATATTTACACACACACACACATATGTATGTGTGACCCTGGACCACAAAACAAAGTCATAAGAGTCTATTTTTTTCGAAATTGAGATTTATAAAAGCTGAATAAATAAGCTTTCCATTGATGTATGGTTTGTTAGGATGGGACAATATTTGGCCGAGATACAACTATTTGAAAATCTGGAATCTGAGGGTGCAAAAAAATCTAAATACTGAGAAAATCACCTTTAAAGTTGTCCAAATGAAGTTCTTAGCAATGCATATCACTAATCAAAAATTAAGTTTGAATATATTTACAGTAGGAAAATTACAAAATATCTTCATGGAACATGATCTTTACTTAATATCCTCATGATTTTTGGCATAAAAAAAAAATCAATAATTTTGACCCATACAATGTATTGTTGGCTATTGCTACAAATATACCCCAGCGACTTAAGACTGCTTTTCTGCTCCAGGGTCACATATATAAATACATAAGAAATATTTTTTTATTTCTTAATTTTCTTTTTTTTTGTTAGGAAAAAATTTAGGTTTTGTATGTTTTGACCAATTTTGAGCAATTGACTTCATGAGTTACAGTTTTTAAACCATAAGTTTTTTTTTTTTTTTTTGAGCAGTTATAAGTTAAAAGCTCAGAGGAACTTAAGCAACTGATTTTTCAATTGAGTTTGTTGCTGGTGATTCTCAGATTACACATTATTATGAATTACATAATGATGTTCAAGCAATTTATTATAAATATTGAAAAGTTTTGCTTCGGTGGTTATTCTGGAGTTCATGTACAACCTCAGCATTTCTTGATTTAATAAAAAGGCGTAAATGTAGTAATAACACGGTAATAATACAGTAACAATCAAAAACAATGACTTTTTTTGTTTCCCATTCACTTAGTAAAGAAGTTATTGATCATATGCGATTTGTTTTTAGTTGAAAAATTAAAAGTAATGAGGGTCTGAACAGTCCCCAGAATGCAAGAATATTATGCAAATTTTGAATGCATAATGAGGGTTGAATAATTTCAAAGATTGTTGCAGAAGAACAATCACCTTACATGTGTGTGCAACATTACGTGTAACAGATGAATGTGATCTTCTCGCCATATCCAAACATGCCCATTATTAATATTGAGTTGTAGGGGTGTGACGAGACACTTATCCCACGAGACGAGACGAGACACGAGAGACTTTAAAGAAATCCTCAATGATGAAATATATAGGGAAAAATAGTCTTTTATTCAACTGAAAAACACCAAATGCAAAAAGTAGGTGCATTTTGAAATCAACGTGTACTTTATGAAATTAAACATCTATTTTAATAAATTTTATGCAGTAATAAACAACATGTAAACACTGCTAAATGTTTTGCCACAAACTCAACTGACAGGCAATTAATTGCACAAAAATTATAAATAGTATAAATAAAAATAAATAATAAACAACATAAATATCCCTTTAAAGTGGAAGTGAAGCAGTCAGTCAAGTTTACATTATTTAGTAAACTGATTTCCACTTAAATAAAAAATATATATAAAAAACACGATTAATGTATCCATTTAAAAGAATAAAGCAGTGGTTCCCAAACTGGGGGGCGCAGCAAGGCTGAGGGATAGTTAGGGCCTTATGAAATCCGTTTTATTTTTCCTAAATTCTGTTTTATTTTATTTTTTTCCGTTTAAATTTTTCTCGACTCCATTTTAATAGTTACATTTTTATTAATTAAAAAGCATGAAACTTATACAATTTCATATAAATTTATTAAAAGTTTAACAAAAATTATTAAAGTTTTAATAAATGTTTAGGGCCCTATGAAATGTTTTATTTTTTTCTCACTATACTATTTATATTTTTTATTGTTACCAAATTCTGTGTTTTAGCATGTCTAATTATTTGAATGCATAAAACAACTTAATCTATTCTTTTTTTTTTCTTAAAGTAGCCTTATGAATTTTCCCTCAGAAATTCTGTTGTGTATTTACATTTTTCTGGTTATCAGATGAAGGCATAAAAAATGTATTAAATTTATAATTTATCTTTTAATTATTGAAAATTAAGCAAACAAGATTTTTTGCCAAACAAATGGGATTTACTATTAAAATTAAAACATGGAAGAAATGTTTTGTGTGATTATTCCTTAAAAAAATTATGTTTGTTTCATTTTAGTAGTAGTAGTAGTAGTATGTGCATTCTACTGAAAAATATTTATAGGCACAACGTCTTCAAATCAAACCGGACTTTTATTTTGACGGGTTGCCGTGAATACCTTTACAGTTCTGTGTATGAGATAAGACGCTAGTTTTACTCAAATCAAACGCTAAAATGCTCATGAAGTGACTCTCAGAGCAGTTCTGGAGATGTTGTTCATGTGTTTACGTCCTCATTTAGTTACACGGCAGACGCTGAGCGCGCTTCAGTGTGTGTGTAGTAAATGAAACCGCGCGTCTGCGTCATTCATTAACAGAGACAGGCAGAACATGCAGGATTCATATTTAAATCGACTTTTGTGGCTTAATGTTTACAGATACTAGTCCATATCGTGATTTGATTTAAGTGTAATGACCTACTTTTGATTAATTCATTCAAAATTTGACAAATTCCGTGACATTCCGCGTTAAACTGTGAATTCTGTTTTTATGACTGGATAAAGACTACACTGTGTAATTTTCCCGCTTATCATGCGGCCACTTGCCTGACGTGAACATAAAATATCTTACATACCACCACTTGTGAACGAGCCAGTGTAATGCAAATATATCGTCACGTTCTCGCGAGACCAGTCAGATCTCGCGAGATCTCGTGCCACGCCCCTATTGAGTTGTGTTTCTCTCTCTCTCAGCTGCTCAGACTATGGGTCCACGACCCAACACTGCAGCGGCTGCAGCTTCCGCTCCTCCAGTGCGCGGCGTACCGCAGTACAAATACACCCCCAGTGTCCGCAGCCCCCAGCAGCACATAAACACACAGCCTCAGGTGACCATGCAGCAGGTAAGACTGCGCTCCACCCTTATCCCATCACACCTGAAAGATGTGCTTTTGAGTTTACTGTACTCTGTGTTGGGGAGTAACTAGTTACAAGTAATGGAATTACGTAATTTAATTACAAAATAAGGTTACACTTTATTTTAAGGTGTCCTTGTTACAGTGTACTAACACATTTAAGTACTGAGTAATATTAATTAACTACAAGTACTTACTATATGGTTAGGGTTTAGCTTAGGGTTACTTGCATGTAATTACACATAATTTATTGTTATTATAATAGTACATGTAACATTAACAAGGACACCTTGAAATAAAGTGTTAGCCAAAATAAATGTAATTGTAATCTGTTACAGTTACTACGTAAAAAATGTGTAATTAAATTACAGTTACTTATGAAAATGTTAGTGATTACAAAGGGGGTTACATCGGAATATTTTTTTTACACACATACAGATTTGATTGATTTCTTTCGCACATTGCATTAACTGCTCTAAAATATGAGACACCAATGTTTCAGGAGTTTAGGACACAGAATTGGACATGTTTATCCGATAACTGTTTTATTTCCTATTTGGGTTTATGTGCATGCTTTATTTTTTAAGATTTAAGGCCATTGCACACTGAGTCCGAAATTTTCGCACGTTGAAAAATAAATACGACCTCACGCTGTGTCAATCACGTTTACACACTGCCTCCGAAACTTTCGTCCGTCATAAAAAAATTAGAATCCGGTTTGATTTTCTGCATCCGCAGCAAGCATTTTCAGAGGTGTTTTGACCATTCAGAACCACCGTACAAGCGAACGCCAAAATCCAGAATGGCGAAATTCATCCACTTCATCCACATCCACAAAGCACTGTAAAGATCCTTGCACAATGAGTTCACAGAAATTGATGGTATTTTTAATATATGGCTCTAGTATCACTAGCAAAGCATCAAACTGAGCCACTGACATCCTGAAGTAAACTTAATAAGGAGGGGGAACTCTCCTTCCTCTCTGTATCTCATGATTGGATGGACCCAATATTTCCTTTCTTTTTCTCTTTTTAAGAAGCGAGAGGACAACAAAATCATCCTCACTGCTTGAAGACTCCGTTTAGTACCGTTTTGCACATTTTTTCGCAACGGATTGATTAATACACATTAGACTCAGTGTGCAAGGTTTCTGTGTGTGACGAATTTTTAGGATAACGATTACGAAAAAGCTAGTGCTGTCAAACGATTAATCGCATCCAATATAAAAGTTTTTGTTTACATAATATATGTATGTGTACTGTGTATCTTTATTATGTATATATAAATACACACACATACAGTATATATTTTGAAAATATTTACATATTTATTTTATATATATAAATGATTAATTATACAAACATATATATTTTTCTTAAATATATACATGCATGTGTATTTATATATACATAATAAATACACACATTGTGTACACATAATATATAAACAAAAACTTTATTATGGACGCGATTAATTGTTTGACAACACTAGAAAAAACACTTACGAAAATGTTGCACTCCGTGTGCAATGACCTTTACTGTTAGATGCCAGTATTTCCTGTCATAGCTATGTAAAGATTTGTTTTTAAAAACAGTATAAAAGCTATTAAACCATATCTTATGATTTTAAATCTCTATTTAACCTTAAAAGGAAAATAAAAAGTAAAAAGCGGTGCTAAAGTCTGATTTTGTGGTGGCTGTGCTTTAAAATGTAATTTTTATAATCTTAAATCAAGTAAAAAATAATTTTGAAAGTCTGACAGTAATCAGAGTTGAGCACTACTGTAAGGTTAACCCTGCCTGCTTTAAATGTTTCAAAATGATTAACAATTTGTTAGAAATTTAGAAAAGTAATCAAATGTAATCAGTTACATTACTTTAATAAAGTAATTACAAGTAGTTACAATAATAGGGCAATTTGTAATCTTATTTTAAATGACATTTCCAAAGGAACCTTCCCAACACTGACTGTGCTCGTTTACTCTGTTTACAGCCTGCTGTGCACGTGCAAGGACAGGAACCGCTCACGGCCTCCATGCTCGCCGCCGCGCCGCCACAGGAACAGAAGCAGATGCTGGGTAAAGAGTGCTGCTTTTCACTGCATGCTCCTCCCACCACCTGACGAGATGAGGCTAATGTTTCATTTTCCTCTCACAGGTGAGCGTCTCTTCCCACTTATCCAGAATATGCATCCCAGCCTGGCTGGCAAGATCACCGGTATGCTGCTGGAAATCGACAACTCTGAGCTCCTCCATATGCTGGAGTCTCCAGAGTCTCTGCGCTCCAAGGTTGGACTGATCGGTTGTTTTTGTGAGCTCTACGGAATGAAGCATTGGAAGAGGTTTTGTCGACGTGTTTTGATGTTTTGTCGACTGTCTGACAGGTCGATGAGGCGGTGGCCGTACTCCAGGCTCACCAGGCTAAAGAAGCCGCTCAGAAGACCGTGACCAACTCTACTGGCGTGCCAAGCGTCTAAGCCAAGGTAGCATGTTCCTTTATGTGTTTTTCTCCTTGCTCCCGTCAAATGTTTATTGTGTTGGGAACTGCGAGGTCACGATGTCTGTGTTCTACAGGGGGACACGACCTTGAATCTTCACCGAGAGGAAAAAGTAAACATTGAAAAAAACTGAAAACGATATTTAAAAAAGAAACTTGAAAGAGCCAGGTCTAGAGACAAGCATTCTAGGCCTAGTTAAGGTATTAAAAAAAAAAAAAGGGAAAACCAGACAAAAATAATGTTGAGGGTTTAAAAAAAAAAATCCACAGTATAGGGAATAAACAGCCGTAAAGCATTCCTGCCTTGTTTTATTGCTTTTAAAGCCTGGCTATGTCATGTTCTCAGTAGGAGAACTGACTGAACCAGCAATGTGAAGTTATCTTAAATTCAAAATATGCTTGCTCAAATAAAGTTCATTAAATATGAGTGAGTGTCTTTTTCAGATCTCTTTCAGGGGGATTTGGGATGCTAATGGTGTTGTGTTTTAAGTTCATGTCCTTAGACTAGATTCAGTCTCGTAACGCTGCACTTTTACAGGCTGTGTGTGATTATTGAGAGGAACATGTTAGGAATGTTCAGGAATGAAAGAGGAAGATGATGAGTGCCAGAAAGGGAGTGTAACTGCACAAAAAAGGAGAACAAAAACGGCATGGCTGACAAGTAAACGAATGTGAGCAAAGCTGCTTTTTTTATTGGGATTGTTTACAGAGAAATGGGATGTTGGGATCATTTTAATAAGTGAAACCAAACCCTATTGTTCTACAGTTCTGTTGTAAAGAATAAAGGCAGGACATGAAGAAATTGTGATGGCACAGCAGGACAATCCTGGTAAAACTTATTTGCTAACTATCATTTTTTTCCCCCTGTCATTGGGAGCCCTTTTTGAAGTTGTGGAGTGCTATGGTTTTCCAATAAGTAGTGTAACAGAAGCAATGTAATTGCTCGACTGTAAAGCCCCTGCTGAGCTCGTGTCTGCTCGGAGGTACCTTACTGTTGAATTTATTTTTAGACATTTTCATTTCAAAGAAAGTGCACGCTGTTTCTAATTTCTCTCAAGTTACTGTATGCCTGAACATTAATTTCAAAAGTAGGTCACTGGGATGCTTTTTCAGTCTGACGAGTTGTTTACATAGTTTGGAAGTGTAGGTAATCATCAGGTTGCTTAGCAAGGACATGGATATACTACAACAGTGCCTTCACCTTATATGGGTGATCTTTCAAAGAATACAGCTTCACTGTGCTGGAGAAACATTCCTTAAGAATTTTAGTGTCACTTTAGTTTGTCTTGAGTTTCACTTTTGTAGCTAATAACTTTGAATATTTACATTTTGGATTTAATTTCACATTTTTGGGGTTTGTCTCCTGCACACTTAACTCGTAAACATTTTTAATAATTTTTAAAAGCTGGAAAAATCTGTGGTTCTCAGCCTATTTTACTCGAAAGCCCCCCGTATTTCTTATTTCTGCTTCAAATATTTTCAAAGCTGCTCATTTTCAAATTGTTTTGAAAAGTCTCTGTACGTTAGATTAATTTACCACCGTTATTTATTTATTTTTGAGTATAAAGAATTCTGTTTTCAATGAAACAGTTGAGAAATATATATATATTTATACTGTATTATTCAGTGCTGAAATTAGCATTAAGATTAATAAATGCTTTTAAAGTATTTTTCATTTTTAGGTTATGTTGTCTAATGTAGTTATCTAATGTCAACCTATGGAACCCTATTGAAAAATGCAGTTATAAAACGGGATCCATATGTTCTCCGGTCTCATGTGAGTGGCGCATTTACTCAACACTCAACCTCAGACTCTTAAAGGACAAGTTGGGCAAGCTTTGATGCTTTATCAGGATTCACTTTGTTTGATGTGACCTGTTACAAAATGAGCAAGTGTTGAAACCTCTGCGTTCAGTTCTTCAGTGTGTCGAGAGTGTTATGTTAACACTTTCTAGTGTACACTGGTATTCAGAGCTCGCGTGTCATGCTTCCTCTTTCAAAGAAAGGGTCTTCACATGTCTGTCTCACACCAATCATACCCACATCAGTTTTGTCTGATTGTTTGGATTGTCCAGTTGACATAATTTTTATACAAAATTGCACTTAAATCACTAAAGCTTTCTATATTCAAGATGATAAATGGACACCTCTTGCTGAACTAAACAATGCAGCCTATTACTATTTGAAATGTTAGCTGTTGTATAATGTTTTGCACTTATACAAAATTGCACTTAAAATGCAAAATCACTAAAGCTTTCTATATTCAAGATGATAAATGGACACCTCTTGCTGAACTAAACAATGCAGCCTATTACTATTTGAAATGTTAGCTGTTGTATAATGTTTTGCATACTATTTCTATAAAATAGGAGGTCGACAGTGTATACTATGCAGTATGCAGTACACTAGTTCTCCACTGGGAGGATAGCTGATGTCTCTGTTGACTTATTGATGTGAGTAACAAACACTGAGCCAGTCAGTCAGTCTCTGCTAAAGAGTTTCTCCCAGCTGAGACATTTAATGGCCTGTCTGTCATTGATCTCAGGGGCTCTTCTCTTTGCATAACTCGTTGTGTCAGGATACATCGATGTGGGCTGCGGTCCTCACAGGTGTATGAGCGATGACAAATGCTGAGTTACAGCATGAGCTTACTAAACTCAGTGCTGGTGTTTAGTAGTCTAGGCTGTGAAATTACAGGGTTTGGATGGATTGATTGCTGAAACCGCTCGAGATCGTTCTGTGGTGCTTTACCTTCAGCAGGAGTGCTTTTAGTTAAAATAAGAATAAGAATAATTTACTGACCCTCAGGTGGTTGTTCCAAAGCTGTATGACTTTCTTCTGCGGAACATAAAATAAGATATTTTGAGAAATGTCTCTGTGTTTTCTGTTCATCCAATGGAAGTCAATGAATACCAAAACTCCGTTCCACAGAGAAAAAAAGTAGGTCATACTCGTTTGGAACGATGAGGAAATGATGACCATATGTTTATTTTTTGGGGTGAACTATCTCTTTATGATCAGTAGTTGGGAAAAGTAATAATCAATTTTCCACTTAAATATATTGTTCCTGGCACATAGCGATAATATTTTCTAGAGAGGACAGTTGTTGCTGATATTCAACCCTGTTAGTCTTAAACAGTGCTGGCTAGTAACTGATTACATAATCTGGATTACATAGTCGGATTATGATCAATAACTCTTTTTTTACATTAATGCATCAAAATAAGTTTAGCAATTTCATCTTTTTTATATTATACATGGGAGTATCCTTGCTGTCTATGCAGGGCCAGAAAGCTCTCGGATTTCATCCAAAATATCTTAATTTGTGTTCTGAAGATGAACGAAGGTTTTACGGTTTTGGAACGACATGAGGGTGAGTAATTAATGACAGAATTGTCATTTTTGGGTGAACTATCCCCTTAAGGTTTAGATTCTGAGGGTTGTTAGGGTGTTCTGGTGTTTGCGTAGTAGTTGCATTCAGTCCCTGGTTTGTCTCCGTAAATCTGAGGCCAGCGGCGCATGTCTGTATCTGCCTGGCCACAACTGCTTGCTCACGCTTGAGTGCTTGCGCCCTTAACGACTCTCCCAGGGCCAGCCATTTCAATTACTCACTGATTTCCCTCCCAGCCAGGTGAGCATAACATGTTGTCTCGACAGCTGTTCCGTGAAACGCCTCGGGCATCTGAATGTTCTAGTATCTCAGCTGCTGGAGTGTGGCGCAAGCGGCACAAAGGTCATGGGTTTGTTCCCCAGGAAACACTGATATAATCTGAGCACCGAATGCACTGTACGTCCCTAGAAGCATCGAGCAAAATGAATGCCTACAGCCTGTTTTTACATCTACAGTAGTGTACTAAACCCAGACAAACACCTAGGAAATGAAAAAGTGTGCTTAATTGTATTGTAGGTGCACTTAGTGTATTTTAGATCTTAAAAGTTTATAACTTGCTTATATATTTTTCAAAAATACGGTACTTGCAGATAATAAATAATAAAAGGCCACTTAAGTGTAGGTCTGCTTAAAGTGAGTTCACTTTTATTACTATGTTTCCTAACATACTTAAGTACACTTTTAGTGCACTTTGTTAAAATCCTTATGCTTTAATCATCTTTTGTGGCGCTCTTATTTTAATGTGTAGTAAAGCATGTGTAAAGTACTTGATTGTAATTTTAACCGCAATGAGTTTTTTTTATTTTACATTTAATGTTAATATATTTTAAATGTACTAAAATGCAACTTCACCAGTAGAAATGACATTAACATATATTTTAGTTTATCATAAATGCTTGTCAGTACATTCAGCAGTTACACTTTAACACTTTAACAGTAGATTTATGAAAGTACATTTAAAAACATACTTAAGTTCTACTTAAGCATTAAGTTGAACTAATTTAATAATTTAATGAACTGTAATAATTTAAAATGCAGTTAAGTGTCTGAAAACATTACATTTAGTCATGTCACTCATATTTCCTTAATAATACTCTGTTTAAAAGTATACTTAAGTGGATTTGTTTTTCACAAGGGTGGGCTTGAATGAAAACAGACTGTCCTTTGCTGAAGTTGACAGAAGTTGTCTTAAGTTGAACTGGTTCTGGGAAGCCTGTCTCAGGTGTACGTGGAGCTGGAAAACAGTGTGTGTTCTTGTGAGGGGAGGGAGAGTGTGTACGGGTGAAGGATCACGGCACGCTTCTCTCTCAGTCATCTCCATTGACAGCGGTTGCTATGCACAGGACGAGACTGAGAGATGGTCATGTGGTTCGGCTGGTACACATGAATGAACATGCCCATTATGACCCTGCTGTTACAGATACTCTCAGCCAATCAAGCAGATCCTTAAACAGAGTGTACAACCGTATATAGCTGCACATAAACATCAATCTAATGAACATTCAACATTTGAGTTCCTTCTCCCCTCACACCAAAATATATATATACATATAAACAAAAATGACAATTTGCTGTAACACTTTACAATAAGGTTACATTTGTTAAAGGGGTCCTATTATGCTTTTTCACTTTTTCAACTTCAGTTAGTCTGTAATGTTGCTGTTTGAGCATAAAAAAGATCTGCAAAGTTACAAAGCTCAAAGTCCACTTCAAAAGGAGATATTTTATTGAACAGAAATCACTTTTCAAAAACTACAACGAACGACTCGTTTGGACTACAACGCATATTTTCCGGGATTTGTGATATCACAAATATCGACGAATGGGACGAGACCTGGAATGGGAATCACAACACACACCGGCCCAGCTGACCGATCACAGCACACACCGGCCCAGCTGACCGATCACAGCACACACCGGCCCAGCTGACCGATCACAGCACACACCGGCCCAGCTGACCGATCACAGCACACACCGGCCCAGCTGACCGATCACAGCACACACCGGCCCAGCTGACCGATCACAGCACACACCGGCCCAGCTGACCGATCACAGCACACACCGGCCCAGCTGACCGATCTAATGTGTTTTTTTTTTACTTTAAACCGGATAAATGCATTGCATTACACCAAATACACAAAATAATGTTCTTTTTAGCAGCATCATATGACCCCTTTAAATTTAAAACATCCTTCACCCAAAACACACTAAAGAGAACAGATGATTGTCTTGTACAGTCTGCAGTGATAAGTCTTTGCTTGCCTGATGAGTTACATAATATTACGCGGAAGCGCCTCAGAATTGAAGAGTTGACCTGCTGTAGGGCTCCTCTCTGCAGTCCCTGTGGAGAAACAACATCTGCACTAGAGTACTTGTACATTCATGTTACCTCTGTCTGTCAGATCAGGTCATCAGTTCATTTGATCCATTACCTTTGTCAACTAACACAGCAAAACCTTTCAGAAATACAGGAATCTCTCTGCTTCCACTCTCAGACTGAACAAAACGAGTTGGGATTGATCCATGCCAATCATTTATCATTGATCCAGGGTTTTTCTACATCTTGTTGAGTCCCAGATGGATTCAGCGGACAATACTGTGTCCCTTCTGCCATCCACTGATTTAACGGATGAGCTTTAGTTTCTGTTCTGTTCCCTTACGCAATGAAAATGTTGTTTTTTTTTAGTTAATGTTAAAGTTAATGATCAATATATTAAATTATTGAATGTAAAATGTTTAAAGAAAAAAAAAAGTCACAAATAGCTAGTTTTATTTAATTAGTCTTTTCTGAAATAAGCATGAGAACAGCTTTTTTTATTTATTTTTAAATCATGCAGAAAAAGGGGGAAGACATTTCCAGTTCTTCATACAACAAAAATATCATCAGAAACAAAAGGACTCCAATTCTATATTTATTTTATAAACGTACAGCTGTCATATTTAAATGTAAATGCATTTTATAAAAGGAACTATATTTTTTTGGCAGATTAGTGGGCCACTTGTGTATAAAAAGAAATAACTAGCGAATAAACACGTTGTATTAAAACAGTGTACAAGCAAATATCTCGAGTCTGGGGAAACATTATAAGCAGATCTGATTGTGGCTTTGAGGAATGCTCGCGGACTCTCGCGAGATTTGGGTTTGAACTGCTACGCGAGAAGAGAGCGGACGGATGCCAGTGAGTCAGAGAGCGAGTGGAGCACGGCCCGACTAAACGGCTCCCTCCAGAAGCCTTCTTCCTACACCACACTCGGAGTTTTGCGCCTTTATTTGTCACCTGGAATGAAATGCTTTTACGTGGATGACTCGAAAGGTGAGTCGCCGGTGTATTTCGCGATATAAGCGGCTAGTTTGACTAGTTGGCTAACGGTCGTGTGTTCGCGGTCACATTCGCTCGCGCTGGAGGACCTGAACGCGGACATTTACGCGTTTATTTCGCGAAAACAAATCTCACATTTGTCCACTTACAACCAATAACCGCCTATCTGTTGTTGTACAGCCGCTGGCTGGCGTGTGGGGTGGTGAAATCGCTTTAAAGGGCCTGTGGTGGGTCCGACCGTAGGCATGTAACGTTAGCCAGCTATCGCTTTGTCCGTTTGTTTCTGTTTGTTCAGTTTATATTCACACCTCCGTAACCAGGGAGTCTGTTCAAATGAAACATTTACCTGGCTTTATCACTGCTTTATCAAATGTCACTAAACCTTTGATCTGCGTGATACACGGGGAAGACGTTTTTAGACCCTTTGTTAAAGGCTTATCTTAAAGGGGTCATATGATGAGATTTCAAGTTCTCCTTTCTCTTTGGAGTGTTACAAGCTGATTGTGCATAGATAAGATCCCTGAATTTATAGCTTGTTTACGAATTCCCCATGGTCTTGTTCTTGACCTTAATCAAAGTCTCGGGCATGTTTCTCTCTGCGTAGCTGGAGAACAATGGGTGCTTTATGCTTGAGCTGGAAGTGCCATGAAGTCAGGTGGCTTACTAAACACGCACCAAACTGTGTGTTGTGTGTTTTAAGGGGCCAGACATGCCTCAGTATGGCAAGGGGTGTCGTTGTAGTACGTCTATGGCCAATGTGTGTTAACGCGCTACATTAATTCTTCTAGGAAAAAGTTTTCAGTGACATTAAATTTAAAGTCTTTGCTGTAGAGACAAATGTTTTTGCCTGCCTCGGGTATCAGTGTTTATAGCATGGCTGGTAATGTAGTTGATGAATTCTTTGTGTGCAGAGGTCAGGGCCTCATTAAAGCGGCCGCAGCGTTTATGTGATCCGTGCTGCAGCCATTTATCTAATTTGTATAATTAGATATTTTATATATTAACAATTCAGTATACCAGCATTCAAAATAATGTGGGTATTTCAATCGAGATCAGTCTTTTAACGTAATACCAAGTTTCTGTGTCATAAGTTTACTTGTGTACATGCGTTTTCTTTTATGTTTTGTGAAAAAGCTTTTCTGTGCTCTGGCTGCATTGGTGTAAGGGAGTGTTTCTTCTATTGCTGCGGTGACTGAGTCTTGTGAAACAGTTTGTTCAGGAAATCCAGGGAGACACGTGTTTGTTAAAGGAAGTGTGTACATAGTGTAACACCATTTCTATGTATTTTAATCTTGTATGGCTGAAATGATGTTCTGTAAACAGAATCTGCCCTTTGAAAAGGACAACGGACATGAATCACTTCATTTATTATTGCTCAGTTTTTCCATGTAAACCACTTACGCATTTGCGTAATTTTGCATGAAATCTGTCATTTCCTAAAAGCGACAGATAAATCCGATCCGAACACTTTCACTTTATATAGTAGTGCTCTGTATCCGGAGATGAAGGGAACATGACGGCAAGTGACGCGCTGTTTTGAAAGCCACGTGAATGCAGGTGTCTCGATGCGGAGGCTTGACTGCTTTTCATGTCTCAGTTTGTTGTTTGCATTACACTTGCCAGTGGAGTTTAATTTTAAACTTCTGCATTCATACTCTCACACGCAGTTGATATTTTCAGCTTCACTTTCCCAAGCAGACATTGTGTACAGCAGCCGTATATAGAAAGTCTGTGTGTAGACTGATCAGTTGGAGCTAAATCTTACCGCTGAATGACCTGAGGAGGCCAGCCAGCTGAACTGGCAGCGTCTGGATCAGATGGTGACGTCTTAATCTTCGTCCTTCATTCAGCATCTGAGAGTGAAGCTCCTTTTAGATTAGCCACTCAACCCGCAGCAGTCTTAACACTATCATTCACCTGCTGTGTATCATGAAATTGAGACGACTGTGTTGGGGAAGAAGCTACATGAAATCTGTCGCTTCCCAATGGTAATTTCAGTTTGTAAGTTAGGTTCAACTACTGAGATCTTTTGTTCACTAGTGGATCCTCTACAGTGAATGGGTGCCGTCAGAATAAGTCTAAACTAGTGCTGTCAAAAGATTAATTGCGATTAATCGCATCCAAAATAAAAGTTTTTGTTTACATAATACATACATGTATGTAGGGCTGGGCAATATGGCCCAAAAAATTTTCACGATAATTTTTTTTCATATCAGTCGATATCGGTAATTATCACGATAAATTTCAAATCTTTATTTCTTTCAAGTTTAAAGTCAGATTTTTGCTCCAAAGTGAAAGTTGTAGAAACCAGACCATTAATTTTCCTTTACAAAATAAATATCTAAATGGAAAAATGAATTTCTTAGTTTCTGCATGTTCTAATGAGTGATATTATTTCAAATCAAGAAACTAGTTTGGGTTGCCTGATAATATTAATAATAATATCACTTTGTCTCTTAGAAATGCACATTTGATAGTAGCTTGAGTTAGGATGCAGAGGTACATTTTTGTTCATTATCAAAATCGGCAACATCTGTAAAAATTGTAGCAACCTCCATTTTATATGGTTAAAATTATTCTGACCAAGTTTTTATATATTTTTTTTAATTAAGCATTGGTCTCCCGTAGTTGCATACATTTAAATCATGATAAACACAGTTAAAACCACACACATAGCACCTCAATACCATGGTAAAAATATATCTCGAATTTCATCAAAAATATCTTAATTTGTGTTCTGAAGATAAACGAAGGTCTTACGGGTTTGGAACATGAGGGTGAGTAATTAATGACAGAATTGTCATTTCTAGGTGAACTATCCCTTTTAAAATACTGATTTGAACGAGAGAGAATTTTATGTGTGGGATATTTGGTTATTGCTTCAGTTTGTCTAAGTGTAGAGCAGCTTGCACAATAAAGTGAGATATCATAACTTGTGACATTTATCACAATACACTGGTACTTGTTGAAAAAAGTGGCTTGTTGCTGGAAAAGCTGTTTGGGGGAAAAAAAAGTTGTGCTTTGACTACTAAAGAACCTAGTTTTATTTATTTATTTAGAAGTTAGTTACATCACTACTTATTTACTCCCTAATGCTACCATATGAATTATGAAGTATTGACGTTTAACAATACTGTTTGTTCTGTTCCGTATGTAAACGCACAGGATACTGAGCTATTTCTGTTTTATTTTGTCTCTTGGCACAAGCGCCGCCTGCTAGCCAGAGGTCATTTTGCTTGGTTAATATTGTATAAGAGCCATTGAACACTGGTTGTAGCTCCACCTGTCCTGGTTCAGTCTGCTGTGTTCTTTCCTGGTTAGATTGGAATGGAGACGGATTATAGCCAACCTGAATAAGCCTTTTCTTTTAGCTGCTCATCTGACAGCAGTTTGGAAAGCAGATCGGGGATTTTGGATTTGGTGTGTCAGGCTTAATATCTGATCAAAGCTTTGTCCAGTGTAAATATCAGTGTGATCAACGCCATACAAGGTGAAACTTAGAGAGTTATCAGGAAGTAGCAGGCCGGGCTTTAGGAGTAGTGTGAATGTACGTTGTCACTAGGGATGCAACGATACCATTTTTTTCTGATCCGATACCAGCTCAGGTTTTTTTTTATTTTTTTAATCAAAGTAGAATTTCTATACTTCTGTGTGTTGACCTGATGGTCACTCTTTTGTGTGTTAAACACAATCTGCTAAATATAGACTACTTCATTTTAATGAAAAATAACAAATGAAACATAATCTATGACAAAAATTCTATTATAAACTAGGTTAGTGGATATGGCAGCAAAAGAAATTCTAGAAAAATCATGAATAAACATTTAGTGAAATAACATTATTTAGTGGGTAACAAATAAAAGTGAATAAGTGTAGGACTAAATCTGGTAAAATGTTACACATTGCTCTTTGTATTGTTGTAAAATACATTAATGAAAACAAGTGAATGTATTCATATATAAATATAAACTATAAAAGACATTTCTTTTAAATGTATAGCTAATGAAGGCAGCAACATATGATAGATAGGAGTCCTGCATTACTGTGCTGTACGTTAGATTATTAATAGCCTTTCTTTTTTTGTCCTATCATAGGACAGAACAAGAAACGCTATAAATTATCTTTCATTATGCAAAAGTATTATAATACGAAAAGCTCCCATACAGAGCGGCACAAAGCGCTTATGCGCATCCCGTGTGCAGAATGATGTGCTTGAAGCAACACGGAGTCGCAGCGCACCGCATAGAGAAGTTCAAAGCGCAAAGAAAAGAGATATTGATGTGTAGTTTATTACATCTGTACGATAGTTTATCGAGCCTTTTCTTTGAACGGTTTTAAACTTCAGTTGCTGTGCGCTCTAGGAGAGAGTTTCATCGTCTTCATCTGTCGTAACCGAACGTGACGCGCAGTTTGAACGCTGAATGGAGGATGACAGACAGCCGCAGAGGAGAGAAGAGTTTACGTCAACTTGAATTTGACGACTATTCATCTGTACCTCACATTAAACTATGGAACGGCTTCAGAACACTTGGACTTTATGGTGCTTTATAATGTTTTTGTGCTTTCGTGGGGCTTAACAATAACACAGAATAGTATACGCACAATATCGGATTTGGATCGGTCTCGTCTGAAAATGCCAGTATCGGAGCCAATACCGATCTTGAGTATCGGATTAATGCATCCCTCCCTAGTTGTCACTGTGAGGAAGTCTGTCCTCAGTGAAGAATGTTTCCGGAAATTGCTTTAATAAGCTCATTACAGAAATCCCACTGCATTCTGTACACGCGCCTGCTTCTCCTGAGCAGCACGCAGGATGTGTGTGTGACCCGAAGCAGCTGGGACAGTGGCAAGCGCTCTCCTGCTGGCATAATCAGCAATTGTGCTGATGAAGAAAAGCCTATTTGGTCTCTTGGTGAACACATAAACACAGAGCAGTTAAACACGGCCTCACAAAATGCCTAGCTGCTGACATCATTTCCTCCCGGCCCTCAGCTGACTGGAAAAGAGGGCAGAAGGGAGAAAAATGGGGGGGAAAGAAGGGTGGAATCCTTTATACTGTGCTGGCGTCTCCGCCCTGCCTGTTGCTTTGACTGCTCTTTCTCAGCCGATTTGGGTAGAGGGAAACTTCTTAGCAACTTAGCTGGTTTACATGGCTCCTTGGAGTCAGACGTTACTGTAGTGGCCGTATAAATCTCCCGATGTCTCGCTCATGTGAGCTGCTCTTTATGATGCTGGCTGCTGTTTTATGAGCTAAATGGCTTCCATATGTGAGAAATGGAGTTGTACATTTGAATGGTGCATTCAACAGGAAACTGGTTTTATGGAATACTCATTTTAATCAGGTTTTTTTTTCCCAAGCTTCTTGATTTGTATTAGATTTGTCCATGAATGTAGTCTTTTGATATTTTCTGTGTCCAAAATGATAAACTATGCCCCATGGACTCTCATACTGCCTAGTGTATGAGTTTTAAAATTAAACACGGCCTCACAAAATGCCTAGCTGCTGACATCATTTCCTCCCGGCCCTCAGCTGACTGGAAAAGAGGGCAGAAGGGAGAAAAATGGGGGGGAAAGAAGGGTGGAATCCTTTATACTGTGCTGGCGTCTCCGCCCTGCCTGTTGCTTTGACTGCTCTTTCTCAGCCGCTTTGGGTAGAGGGAAACTTCTTAGCAACTTAGCTGGTTTACATGGCTCCTTGGAGTCAGACGTTACTGTAGTGGCCGTATAAATCTCCCGATGTCTCGCTCATGTGAGCTGCTCTTTATGATGCTGGCTGCTGTTTTATGAGCTAAATGGCTTCCATATGTGAGAAATGGAGTTGTACATTTGAATGGTGCATTCAACAGGAAACTGGTTTTATGGAATACTCATTTTAATCAGGTTTTTTTTTCCCAAGCTTCTTGATTTGTATTAGATTTGTCCATGAATGTAGTCTTTTGATATTTTCTGTGTCCAAAATGATAAACTATGCCCCATGGACTCTCATACTGCCTAGTGTATGAGTTTTAAAAGCCCTTTTTTGTGCACTGATATTTCAGCAACTGAAAATATTTGGCAGAAACAGCAAAACATTAAAGAATTTTTGGTTTGGGCTAAAATAGTTTTGGAGGGCTAAAACCATTGGCCAAAACAATGTTTTATGTTTAATTTGCACTTTTCTGGTGATATGTTTTGACCATGTCAATACTGTGATAGGGATGCTCCGATCTGCCTTTTTCACCTACGATACCGATTCCGATACCTAGGGTTCAGTATTGGCCATTACCGATCCGATACCAGTGAAGTCCCCCCCCCGTTTAAGTAAATGTAGAATTGATATATCTCTGTGTGTGGAACTGATAATCATTCTTTCACAATCTACTAGATACAGACTACTTCATTATAAAGAAAAATAAACAATAAATATGAAAAAATATATGTATATTCATAATCTATGACAAAAATATATCATAAACTAGGTTGGTGGATAATTCGGCAGCAAAAGTTATTCTAGAAAAATCAGTGCATAATAATTTTAGAAATCCAAACATTTAGTGAAAAACAATATTTTGTGAGGAACAAATAAAAGTGTTGCACTAAATATGGTAAAATGTTACACTTGTAAAATGTTGCTATTTGTATTATAAAATCCATTAATGAAAAACATTCATGAATGTATTTATATGTAAGTATATACTATAAAATGAAAATACATTTCTTTTAAATGTATAGCATATTTTTTTAATAAGGCAACAACATATGATAGATTCGATAGGACAAAACAAATACAGTGCGGCACGAAGCGCTTACAATATGCACATCCGGTGTGCAGAATGATGCGCTTGAAGCAACACGGAGTTACAGCACGCAGCACTTTGCATTAAAAAGTACAAAGCTGGCAGATGGACTATTCTGACGATGTCTTTCATACTTTTCTGGACCTTGACAGTGTTATTTACTTGGCAGTCAATGGGACAGTCACAAGCCTCCCGGTTTTCTTCCAAAATATCTTCTTGTGTTCCGAAGACGAATGAAGCTTTTACGGGTTTGGAACGACATGGGGGTAAGTGATTAATGACAAAATGTAACCCTTTAAGCTATCGTATGGCTTCAGAAGTAACAGAATAATATGCACAATCTCGACAAAAAATGGCAGTATCGGAGCCGATACCCAATATGAATATCGGATCGGCGCATCCCTAAACTGTGACTGCTTGGGTTCATTTAACGCAACAACCGAAATCACATACCAAGTTAAGTTACCCAATTTAAATTACCCAGTCTTTTTTTTGGCTAAATGGGAAAATGTAATTTTGGTAAAAAAAAAAAAAATCAATGTGTCACTATTTTGCTTGGTACGGTAGTTATTATTATTATTATTTATTTTTTATCAAATATCTTGGTGTTTTTTTTTGTCTTGTTTTGTTTTTGTTTTTATAAAGTCAATGAACATGTTGTACGTCAGCTACCCGTTAGCAGTCAGCTTTTTACGAGGGGTATAAACAGATTCTGAGTAGTTAAAGATTGTTGTGATAGCGAAACAATGTTCAGAAAATGGTTTTCCTTTGCCCCAGCTTGTCAGGATGGATTGTTTGTCTGTTGTCTCCTGGGCACAGTGTGTGTTTGTTTACTAGAAAAGCATTTACACCCAGTAATTGAAATTCTGTGAAGCTCTCACGGATGTAATTAACTCTTTCAGTGTTTACATGAACTCCCCAAGACCCCTTTAGTAAAAAAAAAAGACCCCTCACTTGAACATTGCTAGTTTTTACTTTTACTATAACATAGTGATGAGTTGAAATTCTCTTCATAAAGGCACCTAGATTGAAATATTAAAAGCTAATGCTTATGTCTTTTGTTATACCAGTGACTAATTAGGGTAATCACATGGAAATATGCCTCACTGAGGTTCTGCGCTCGCTAATATGTCCGTTTTTATTCCTTAAAGTAGTTTTATGATTGAAGTACCAGATCTATAAAAGAAAAACATATGTTTACAGTTGTTGCAGCCTTGAGGGAAATCAA
Source organism: Sinocyclocheilus grahami (assembly GCF_001515645.1). Lineage (NCBI taxonomy): Eukaryota > Metazoa > Chordata > Actinopteri > Cypriniformes > Cyprinidae > Sinocyclocheilus > Sinocyclocheilus grahami. Next base: position 588,848 of record NW_015505625.1, read on the forward strand.
GCATGGGAAACAGTCCTTGATGAGCTAGAAAAATGAGTAATGTTCATATGATGTGTCTAAACGGCATACCACACTGGTTAGGCGAGGCAGGTGTGTTGTGGGAATGTTCATTCAGTGCACTTTTTCTCATTGCCAGCTCAACCAGCAAATGTTGATTAAAATAAGATAGAGCTGTTTGCACATACCAGTCAGTGTTATCAGGACTAGACTAAACCCATTGAGCAGAACAGTGTATCACATGTGGTTGCCGGACGCTCCTTCGTCGAATCCGCCGGTGGCGCTGTTCTCAAGCCCGCCCGCCTCTGCTCACTCAAGCCGGCCTCCGCATACTCTAGTCCGCCGCTCACTCTAGGCCTCTGGCCTCCGCTCACTCTAGGCCGCGGTGTGTGACGCCGTGTCGTTGTGAAAGCGAAACTACTTTGTTTGGTCTTCCAAAAGAGGACACGACTAGAAATCAGTGGTTAAGTTGTATTTACAACACTGTTCCAGAACAGTTTAACCCAAATATTCAGATGTGTGCAGTACTTTATTTTTTGTATTTTATGGAGGACTGTTTCCTGATCCTGGGAGAGTAGACTACAATGCCGGCTGTTCTGACTCTCAGACTGTAAGTACGTTTTTTATATTTAAAGAATTTGCCACTGACGATTCAAACGCGAGTTTTTTGGGCCGTGTAGAGTAGCACTTGTTGTTTGTCATTTCTCCGATCACAAATGCAAACATGGTTTTATGTTTACGTGGCGCGATGCAACGTGTAAAAAGACAGTAGAAGTCATTATAATCTGTAATTATGTCCCCACTGGATGCAGCAAATGCCTCGTTTTAATGTTGTTGTCTCTTTGCTCCGGCCGGACAGGGCATTACAGTATGGTAGGGGCATAACATTTCCGTCACACGCTTGAGGTATTCGGCCAATCACAATACACTGGATAGCTGGCCAATCAGAGCACACCTCGCTTTTCAGACCGATGAGCTTTGTAAAAATCGATGCGTTTCAGAAAGGCGGGGCATAGAGGAGAAACAATGTACAATATGTGGGAAATGTGTTTTTTTTTTTTTACCTTAAACTGCATAAACGCATTTCATTACACAAAATACACAAAATAATGTTCTTTTTAGCAGCATCATATGACCCCTTTAACTTTTGTGTTGTGTTGGGAATACGATGAACCCCAAATGATATTAATGCGGCTGTTAATGAGATCTTATCTTTCTTGAGTGTTATAAGCTTGCCGTGGCATTTGTCTCAAGGGCTCGTACTTGTCCTTACATGTGTTTTGACAAGTTACAAGAGTGGAATTAGATGTATTTTAGGTGCACACAGGAAACGCATGTTAAAATGTATGTTAGGCCAAATATATGTTTATATAAGTTCAATTATTCTAAGCGTTCCTGCTCTTCCTTCAGTTGTTGTTCGGGAACAATCTCAGTTTCCTTGTATTACATAAACACACACGTGGAGCTCTTGGCATCTGATGTTAATAATAATCCCTGAAACTTGCTCAGGCCAACTATCTGGATTCATCTGAAACAATCATGGTTTAAGTCTCCAGATTTGCACCAATGTTTAATAGACTAGTAAATGTATTATTTAAATTAATTACAAACAATTCTTTCTCCAGGCAATGTAGTTCATTAGTGTAACTTATATTCAGGGTGTATAGACTTGGTGCATTATTTGGTGTACTTTTATCTGCTTTTTGAAATTTTGGATGCGCCACAGTCTTTGAAATGTAATTGGTTACACCACCTAACTTTGTTAGCTAGTGTAGGGTCCTATGATTTCCGCAATGTTGAAAATGCAGACGGAATCGTGTAATCTAGTCATAAAAACAGAATTTGCTGTATAACGCAGAATGTCAGAGAATTTGCCCAATTTTGGAAGGATACATCAAAAGTAGGTCAGTACACTTAAACCAAAACGTGATATGGACTAGTGTCTGTAAATATTAAGCTGCAAAAATACCATTTAAATATGAATCCTGCATGTTCTGCTTGTCTCTGTGTGAGTGAATGGCGCAGACTCGTGGTTTCGTAACTACACACACACTGAAGTGCACGTGACGCTCACAGTGTGCTTGAACACATGAACATAATCTCTAGAACTGCTCATGAGCTTCACTTCATGAGCATTTAACCATTTCTTTTGAGAAAAAATATCGTCATATATACGGATGGGCGATATGGGCTTAAAAATATATCAAGATAATTTCTGGTATTTATTGTGATAACGATATCAGTGATAATAATTAAGGGAAACTTAAGCATCCACTAAGAGACCAAAAAAAAAA
>NW_015505625.1:591282-597034 GCF_001515645.1 Sinocyclocheilus grahami
TTTTATAAGGATAAAGTATATTTATAATGCAATGCTAATTGACATAGCCTTTATCACTGTATATAACACTATAAAATAGTATGATTTCTGCCTCTTCTGTGATATGAAACCATGTCTGATCACAAAGTTATTTCTAGGGGTGCTCCAATCAGGATTTTTGAGGCCGATCACAGAAAGCAGTATCTGCCAATACCGATCACCATTACCGATCTTTTAAAGACGACTTTTTATCATGTAGAATTATTTATAGTGGTGATCCAATCAAGATTTTTAAACATTTATTCAGGTCCGGAATTTCATTTTTGCAAATGAATTCCCCTCTTAGCTGACTCTTGTGAGTGGATTTTTTAATTTGAGGGGTGGAGTGGGGCATTTTTTATTTTTATTTTTTTTTACAATTTTCAAAAATGTATACATCTCACCTAAATATATGATCATGCACTGCATTTTTGTTTTGACAATCGTGCAATTGTTGCACAATAGCTTACACACAGCACAAGCCTGATTTCATGGGCTGAATGTGAGGAGGCCTTTTACACCAGGTTCACACATACTCCGTTTGCAGTGTGTATGCAGTCCATGTGCTGTACGTAAGCGGTGCAGAAGCAGCAAGGACTGTGCTTTCACACAGGAGTCTGCAACTGATCCAGGGCTGTTTACCACAAACACAACATTTATCCATTATTTAGATTTCAAATCCAAACATTGTTACTTAAAATGCTTTTTCAGCATTGCGATTATATATTTTTTTACACAGTACAGTAATGCAATCTTTCATAGACGTGTTTAAACGCAGTAAATATAAGAAACCCATTCTTCAATGCTTTTTTTTTTGCATTCTAGATTTTTATATTAAGTTGCTCAAGCAAGTGGCAAAACATTTAAACTACTTTTCATTGACAGAAACAGTCAGCTCTACTGCCTTTTCTTTTGCATTCAAATCTTTATTATTCTAAGTGATTTGAAGCCATTTGAGCATTTTTAGAGAGAAAAGGAGAGTGCGCGCGGTGATTCACTCACGCTGTTTGTGAAATTGTCTCACAGAAAGTTTTCAAATTAGCTACTTCACAAGTTATTTAATGAAGAAATATGAGTTGTACCTCACCTTCAGCATTATAATTTCCCCCCGTGCCGGACAGAGACAGACGGTGCCTCTGCATGTCATGCCAAATCTCTCACGGCAGCGTCATCAGCTTGAGATCGGCCCTTATAGAGACCGCCGATCAAACTTCCCAAAGTGATTATCGGCCGATAGCGATTGGTAGCCGATCAATCGGAGCACCCCTAGTTATTTCAAACACTCGACTGATGTTATGAAGTTAATTAGGAGAAAAGCGTGTCAATAAATGATATCTTTGTTAGACAACAGGTTTGTAAACAGGCTCATACACATGCAAAACTGTGCTACTGTAGTACATTTTTTTCAAGGCTCAAACAGTTTTTTGTCACACTGTACCGCTCTGACCACATCAGTTCTAGAGTGTAGAAGGAGCTCCTTGTTTAGCTATATATTCCTCCTCAATTTCACGCCTTCCATGTCGCTCCGCACGGTTGCACACAGAAATATGTCAACAACTAGGCTTTATCGTAATTATCACGGGAAGACTGATTCTTATTGTGGGGAGAATTTTTACAGGTATATCGCAAACGATAAGATATTGCCCATCTGTAGTCATGTATACAATCAGGAACTTAAGAGTCTTCACATCAACCCGTAAAAATTAAAGTTAACTTGAAGAAACTGACAAATATATATTACTTAATGTAAAGATACTATTACTACTAATAATGCTTATTATTAAAACTTTTTTTTAAGGAATATTTACAAGAGAAAAATATTTACCAGAATTTATTTAGCAGAAAAATATAAATACACAACACAGTATTTCTGGAAAAAAAATTATAATACTAAATTCATTTATGAAATCGATTCATTAGAGATGCTTTTGATTATTACAATTTAATGAAACCATTCAACTGGAATCCAGAAAAATAATGGAAAATACAGTATTTGGTTAAAAAAAAAAGAAAGAAAAGAAAACCGAATTTGAGAAAAAAAATAAAACCCATTTCGTAAGGCCTTAAAGTAGTTTTTGTCCAACTTTTAATAAATTGCTGTGAATTTCATGATTTCAATTAATTAGACATGCTTTTTGATTTAAAAAAAATAATTTAACCATTAAAAGAGTCTAGAAAAATTGGAGGGGAAAAAAACGGAATCTGATTTTGGATTTCTTAGGGCCCTACTTGTGGAATATTCCAAATATGCACTTTACCACTTATGCTAATAACCAAACAGAATTGCTGCTGTTATGAAGTTAATTAGGAGAAAAAGCATGTCAATAAATGATATCTTTGTTAGACAACAGGTTTGTAAACAGGCTCATACACATGCAAAACTGTGCTACTGTAGTACATTTTTTCAAGGCTCAAACAGTTTTTTGTCACACTGTACCGCTCTGACCACATCAGTTCTAGAGTGTAGAAGGAGCTCCTTGTTTAGCTATATATTCCTCCTCAATTTCACGCCTTCCATGTCGCTCCGCACGGTTGCACACAGAAATATGTCAACAACTAGGCTTTATCGTAATTATCACGGGAAGACTGATTCTTATTGTGGGGAGAATTTTTACAGGTATATCGCAAACGATAAGATATTGCCCATCTGTAGTCATGTATACAATCAGGAACTTAAGAGTCTTCACATCAACCCGTAAAAATTAAAGTTAACTTGAAGAAACTGACAAATATATATTACTTAATGTAAAGATACTATTACTACTAATAATGCTTATTATTAAAACTTTTTTTTAAGGAATATTTACAAGAGAAAAATATTTACCAGAATTTATTTAGCAGAAAAATATAAATACACAACACAGTATTTCTGGAAAAAAAATTATAATACTAAATTCATTTATGAAATCGATTCATTAGAGATGCTTTTGATTATTACAATTTAATGAAACCATTCAACTGGAATCCAGAAAAATAATGGAAAATACAGTATTTGGTTAAAAAAAAAAGAAAGAAAAGAAAACCGAATTTGAGAAAAAAAATAAAACCCATTTCGTAAGGCCTTAAAGTAGTTTTTGTCCAACTTTTAATAAATTGCTGTGAATTTCATGATTTCAATTAATTAGACATGCTTTTTGATTTAAAAAAAATAATTTAACCATTAAAAGAGTCTAGAAAAATTGGAGGGGAAAAAAACGGAATCTGATTTTGGATTTCTTAGGGCCCTACTTGTGGAATATTCCAAATATGCACTTTACCACTTATGCTAATAACCAAACAGAATTGCTGCATCCCAGTTTCTGGATTCCTACTTGTACTATGCTCATTCGGTCTTTCATTCAGATCTTTTTTTTCTGTTATTTAACTCATATATTTGCCTTTAAAATGTGATGGCCAAATATATCAAATGTATATCGTAGAATATTTTTGGAACAATTGTAGCTCTGGGAATGTGCATCACAATTCCTATCAGACTTTGTCTAAAAAAACAAAGTTATCATTGATTGTAAAGTCAAGTGGAACTCATTTGGCTGACTATCTGCTTCCTTCAAACGCATGAGCAAATGCTCTAGTGTCTTTTGAATGGAGAGTGTGTGTGTGTATTTGCACAAAGAGGTTAAAGTATTTCTGGTATGGCTTAGAGGCAGCAGAGAGTAAAGACAGAGAAACATCTAATGCAAATTGCCAGAGAGGCCAGAGTGTGGAAAACACTTTATTTTTGTCAAAGCCATTAAGTAAATGTCCTGTTATTCCTGTGGCTTCTCATGTGACAGGCTGCAGCATTTTTGGGAAGCTCAGATTATTCAAGCCAGTGTCTCTTCCTCATTCTGTTGAGACTGACACTTTTTATTGTGCAACATGTGATAAGATCACACCTATTCACAAGCAGAAACGCGTTCTGTGCTAACTAAAGTATCATGCTGCACCCACGCTGTAGTACGTTTAACCCACAGACATTCATTTAGATCTGAAACCAAATGATTTTTTTCTGAAACGAGAGGTCTGGTGTGTTTGTGAAAGGCCTGCAGGCAGGGTGAGGAAACGTATCTATGAATGACGAGAAGGATCCTCATTCTCTTGTCTGTCACATTCGGTTCTGCCGTCTCAGGTTTCTGACCATCATGGTTTCTGTGGCTTTCACTGGCATGCAGTAGTTTCATCTGTCCTGAGTGTCAGTGATGCCGCATCCTGTTCAAAAGTGGTTCTGCACTATTTTTGTAATTGTTTCATTACCGTGAACTTGCTGTTTTCAGCCTTTCATCAACTTTTCCACTGAGTCAGGGCTTCTCAAAACTCATCTTGGCAGTGTTTAATGTTTTCAGATCAGTTGCAGCCTTTAAACTTGCTGCTCACATGAAATTCATGAACAGAACACTGAAAATGTATGCACCAGTATTTCTATACATTGTATTACTATTTTTTGTCTATTAATTAACATTTACTTGCTATAAGATTAGGATTGGGGTTTAATTTAGGGTTAGTTGTGTGTAATTGTGCATAATTTATTGTTATTACTATAGTAAGTACAAGTAACGTCCAACAAGGACACTGTAAAATAGTGTTACCCAGAAGAAATAAAGAGTTATCCAGAACTTTGTAACTCATTTATTTATTGTAAAAGCAAAGTGAAAAACGTATTTAAAACCAGTTATTAATTCCGCTGACCCATGTAGGGTTGAAGTACATGCCACATGTTTCTGTTTCATTTGAGGTTTGAATGAATGTCATGATGACTTGTGGTTCAGTGAGTGAGTCCGGTTGAGTAACCGCTCTCATTTAGTGAATGATTCAATATTAGGGCTGCTCGATATGGAGGACAAATAAAATGTATTTGATACAGCAGTCACATTTCATTTCAAGTAGATTTAGAGCTGGAAAAAATGATGTCATCCAAATATGAATGTCTGTTTTTATTTCTGGGTAAAGAAAACATCACTCCAAACTACTCAAAGTGTAGAACCAATCATTTACTAAAGTGACATCCGGTAAAATGTATTGTCCAGCATTCAGCAAACAAATTCTGTCATTTACTTGCCCTCATGTCATTACAAACTGTTATGAAACTTTTAGAATTTCTCTTTTAAGAATGACATGATGGTGAGTAGATGACAATTTATTTCATTTTCAAATTTCCCGTTTTGGATCTCTGTAATGACTGCCAAATAGAAATCTAGAGGCAGGATACAATAAACAATTTACACTTCTACAATAACGTCTACAACATCAGGGTAAACAAATGATGGGGAGAATGAAGCAGTATATCAAAATATATATAAATCACAGTATGGCTTGAAGTGAAAATTAAATTGCAAAAAAAATAAACCTGATGTAATTAAAAGCATATATGCACTACAGGTTTGTCAGAAAATTGCCAAAAATAAAAGCTTAATGGTTTAACATTTTTAAAAAAGTAATAAATTAAGATGTAAAATGTTAGTATTGTAATTTTAAAATGCTATTTTTAACAGTCTAATATTATTTTTATTATATTTATATTAATAAATTGCTTATTTTCAGAGTTTTTTTTATTTTTGCTATGCAAATACACTCCCTTATAAAACACCCAGTCATTCTAGAGTTATTAATTCTTTCCAAATGGAGCTATTCAAGTCATCTGGTGAAAATTTCTGTATCTTTTTATTAGTGCTGTCAATATACATGCATGTGTTTGTATTTATATATATATATATTTATATATATATATATATATATATATATATATATATATATATAT